>NC_080166.1:63143272-63443272 GCF_950295315.1 Erinaceus europaeus | reverse complement strand
ATCTTAATGCTTTTCAGTCACCAAGTTGCAGATGACACCAGCCTGACTTCCCTGAGCAGATGACCTCACCAATGTGTCCTGGAACCCCACCTCTCCAAAGCTTTACCCCATTAGGGAAAGATAGAAGCAGCTGGTGGTATAGATTAACCTGCCAATGCCCATGTCCACTGGAGAAATAATACATAATCTAGACCTCCCACCTTCTGCATCTCATAAAGATTATTGGTCCATACTCTCAAAGTGATAAAGAATAAGGAATCTTCCAATAGAGGGGATGAGATACAGAACATTAGTGGCAGGAATCGTACTTTTCTTATCCCACAGTCTTGTCAACTATAATTAAATCACTAATCAAAATAAAATTTAAAAAACTAATTTTGTGTCAAACCAGCAGGAAGGGAACTTACTCTCATACCTCCTCTTACAAAAATATCTGAAACAGTTTAGGCATACAAATTAAAGCAAACTAATTCATCAAATAGCTGAAGCAGTTGGGTTGTTGAGTTTGAACAGAAGAAGATGATAATTGTGTTGTTAAATTTCCTGTTGTGGTACTTACCTCACTCAGTATAGGTACTAATAAGGCAGAGATTTGTACTCCTTCAAAGTTGAAGAATTATGAGAAAGATTGAAATATTAAGGGAGTTGGTCGGCAGTGCAGCAGTTAAGCGCAGGTGGCACAAAGCAAAAGGACCAGCGTAAGGATCCCAGTTTGAGCCCCCGGTTCCCCACCTGCAGAGGAGTTGCTTCACAAGTGGTGAAGGAGGACTGCAGGTGTCTATTTTTCTCTCCCATCTGTATTCCCTTCCTCTCTCCATTCCTCTCTGTCCTATCCAACAACAACATCATCAATAACAACAACAATTAAAAAAGATTGGGAGTTGGGTGGCAGCAGGTTAAGCACAAGTGGCACAAAGCGAGCGCAAGGACTGGTGTAAGGACCCCGGTTCAAGCCCCCAGCTCCCCTCTTGCAGGGGTGGTCACTTCATAAGCAGTGAAGCAGGTCTGCAGGTGTCTATCTTTCTCTCCCCCTGTCTTCCACTCCTCCATTTCTCTCTGTCCTATCCAACACCGACGGCATCAGTAACAACAACAATAATGACTACAACAATGAAAAACAACAAGGGCAACAAAAGGGAAAATAAATAAATATAAAATAAATTTTAAAAAGATTAAAAATAGTGAAATATTAATGTAACAAAATGTTAACTACAGTCACTTTAACTTGAATACAAATTGAAAGGAAGGGCTGGGAGATAGCTTACCTGGTAGACTACATCACCATTCAAGAAGAACAGGTTCGAGTCCCTGGCATCACATGGGAGCATCATGCTCAGCACCAAGGGAAGCTCCATGAATGATGGAACAGGTGCTGTAACTTTCTTCTTGATCTATTTCACTCTAATTTTTTTTTTTAAGTTCACTAAGAGAGAGATGCAAGTATGGGCAAAAGAAGTTTAAACCCTACATAGAATGGAGACCCTGTTGAGTCCAACAGTGGCTAAATGAAAAGGCAGAAAGATAAAAGAAAATGGCTAGATATCATGATGCTCGCACCCATCATTTCCTAGAAGCTACCCTGATTGGTGACTATATCCCTGCACGGCATGTGCAGAAGCATAGTGAAGAAAAAAAACGCAATTGGAAAAAATTCAGTGCTAAAGTTGTGTCTATTCATAAGCCCCGGGTGCCATGATGGATCACGACAAGACTTGTGCAGAAGAGTACTGGCTGGTTTCCTTCACGTAACCACATATGCAATTTTTTTTTTTCCTTAACAGACAAGAAGTGCTCCATGCTTTTTCCTGGAGTGAAAACAATCCTACTGTACGGATTCTTTAAAATAATATCGATCTGTAGACATCTGTAAATGAAGACACACCATTGGTTTCCCACTTCCACATTTACCTTTGACCTTGTTCAAGCCATTTGGCATTGCTGAAGATGAGAAGTGCAGTCTGGGCAGCAAGAAACCCAGGTTTCAGAGATTCTAGTTTATCACAAAAGTATGACCTTACTGCAGCTCTGTTGAAAATAATCACTTAGTAACTGCTTTCCTTCACGTGCAGAATGAACTTTTAATATTTACATAATGGTTATACTATATAACGAAAAATCTACATTTAGAAATTTATCTTCTTCCAAAAAAAAAAAATCACCATTACATTTTCATCATCAACAATTGTTATTTACTTCAAATAAAAAATCCACCAAAGGAAGATAAAGCAATCCTTAGTAAACAGGTGAGCACAAAAAGATTTGAAAATCAATATCATAAGATTGCCTTCCTCTTAAAATGAATTAAATTAAAGTTATTATATTACCAAACCATGGAATATAATTTATTTATTCATTACTCTCATGATTGAGAGAACCTAGGCATTAACATTGACAGATTACAGAACTCAGAGACTTTGGCAGATGTCACCTAGGACAGTGTATATTTATTGATTGGGAAGACAAAGATTCTAAGCATCTTTTATCGATGAAAATATACAGTGGAAGGCTTTCAGATCATCAAGTGTGAATTGAAGAATAGATTTTACCTTAAAAATAGCTTTATTAAGCTATAAAAGATATGTGTGTGGGCCAGGTGGTGGTACAACTGACTGAGCAAACATGTTACAATGCACAAGGACCCAGGTTCAAGCCCCTGATCTCCACCTGCAGGAGGAAAGCTTTGCAAGTGGTAAAGCAGGATTGCAGATGTCTTTCTAACTCTCTCCCTCTCCATCTCCCCCTTCTCTCTCAATTCCTGACTCTGTTTATCCAATAATAAATAAATATTTTTTAAAAGAACATATGAATACAACTATCATACTAACAAATCAAATAAATGCAAAAACTAGAAACAACCAGAGTGCCCATTAACAAGTAAGAACTGAGCACAACAGGACAGAGTCACATAATGTAATATCACTTATAAAGGAATCAAAATGAACTATTGATACATTCATCAAAATAAGTGAATCTCGGAAGTATAGGTTTAAGTAAAAAAAAGACTTCATTTTTTATTATCTTTATTTATTGGATAGAGACAAGCAGAAATTGAAAGGAAAGAGTGGTAGAGAAGGGAAAGAGGAAGACAGAGAGAGAGAGAGAGAGACCTGCCACACTGCTTCACCACTTTCCAAGCTTTCCCCTTGCAGGTGGGGACCAGGGCCTTGAATCTGTGTCCTTGGACATTGCAACATGTATGCTCAACCAGGTACACCACCACCCAGTCCCAAAAGACTTCATCTTTATGAAACTCCAAGAAAACATTGCAAATCATAAATCTGTAATAACTGTTAAGGAAAAAGAAGAGAAAAGAAAAGGAAAGAGAAAGTCACAAAATGAAGTCAATCATGCCAAATCCAAATCTCCTAACCAAGAATGAATATCTTAGTTGATTGAAATTTTAATGCCAGGAGTATAATTCTAAGCTATCCAAGTCATAGATAGCAGGTAATCCACATTAGACTCCCCTCCCCCGACACACACACCTTTTCCCCTAAAAGAGGGTGGCCTTGCCTGAAATAACCTTTTCTATTTCCATCTTAGATGTCACTAGTGTAGTCTGGGCAGGTCTTCCACTTTTTCAGATAGAAACCACAGCACCAAAGCTCTTACTTGTGCTATGGTACTTATATGCATTGGAGACTCAAATCAGCACAGAAGGGACCCTCCCCAGAAAAGTATCTCAAATGTCCCCTAAAATGATCTTTAAAAATAAAACAAAATAAAATAAGGACCAGGCACTGGCACACCGGGTTGAATACACATGTCCTAATGAGCGCAAGGACCCAGGTTCAAGCTGTGAATCCCCACCTGCAGGGAGAAAGCTTCATGAACAGTGAAGCAGTACTACAGTACTACTCCTCTCTTGATTTCTCTCTGTCTCTATCTAGTAAATAAATACGATTTAAAAAACTCTTATCCTGCCTCTTTATGACTACTTCTAGTTTTTGAGACTTCTCCCTCCTAGAGCTTTTCTACTTGCCAGATGAATTGCTGACAGATGCATGACTTGTTTCCAAAAATCAGTTGGAAACTGATTTTTACTAAAGACTAACTAAACTAAAGATATTCCAGTGAATTTATTTTTATTTTTATTTATTTTCCCTTTTTTGTTGCCCTTGTTGTTATTTATTATTGTTGTAGTTATTATTGTTGTTGTTATTGATGTCGTTATTGTTGAATAGGACACAGAGAAATGGAGAGAGGAGGGGACACAGAAAGGGAGAGAGAAAGAGAGACACCTACAGACCTGCTTCACCACTTGTGAAGCAACACCCCTGCAGGTGGGGAGCCGGGGGCCGGAACAGGGAGCCTTAGGCTGGTCCTTGAGCTTTTTGCCACCTGTGCTTAACCCACTGCACTACCACCCCACTCCCCAGTGAATTTTTTTTTAACAAGTTCTGCCACTCAATATATATCTTTTATATGTACCTTATATCAATAAACATCAAAATATGTCTATTTTCCTGAGTGTTCATGAGTAGGCATATATTTTTAAAATTATCATAATTTTATGGTTATTTTTTAACAATGAGCACTTCTTTGCCTACACAGGTGCAGTCACACATCTCTGGAATTCATTAGAGCGAATCTGCGGTACATACTTTTTTTTTTAAAGAAACTGCTAAATTTATAACTGGAGAGATAGCTTTATTGGAAGATAATTAGGCTTGCATGCCTGAGGTTCCTAGTTCACGAGGATTGATGCTCACATTTCCTTCTTTCTTTTCTGTTTCATGTGAAACTCTCTTTCATATGTAATCAATAACAAATTTCTTAAAAATTAATTTTATTTCCTAATATTTTACTTAAAACTGTCAACGTGAAAGTTCAGGATGCAATTAAAAGACAAAATACATGTAGTTAGCAGTTTAAAAAATAGTGACTTCCCTAAGGTAGAACAGATTTTTACCAGAGAAAAAAGAAAAAAAAGAAGGAAAGAAAGGAAGGGAGAAAAGAAAAGAAGAGAAAAGAAAAGAAAAGAAAAGAAAAGAAAAGAAAAGAAAAGAAAAGAAAAGAAAAGAAAAGAAAAAGAAAAAGAAATGATGTAGGTGTTTAGAGGTGAATCAGGTTGGGGACCTTTCATCTCAACATCAGAGTCAAGTACCTGAGGTCCTAAGGCAGGAGTGGGGAACCTTTTATTTAGCCAATAGTCATTTGGATATATACACAATATCACTTGGGAGCTATACAAAACGATCAACTTAGAAAGTATCATTTAATGTTGCTTTGGAAAAGAAAAAAAAAAAACATTTGAACAAAACAGGGCCAGGTCAAATAGTTTGTGAGTTTTACATTGCCTGTAGCCAGACATTCACCACTCTCTTCTAAGCTTTGATCCTAGGTCTGGCTTTATGCCTGAGCTGAGCTGAGCTAAGCTGAATAGTCTCTGGCTTCACTATTATATATATTAATACATAAACTATTAAATCATATTAATACATAAATTATTATATTAATACATAAATGGAACTTGTCTCATACTTTTAAGGAAAGAGATCAGTATTAACAATTGAAAACTATTCCTGATTACACATAATTAAGGAGTCCTTATCAACTGTCTCTATGACTTTTCAAATAACTGGCATCTAGTATTTTTAAAACAATTTATTTTATACTCGTCCAGATGTCTTTGGTCCAGTTCCAAGTTTGTTGACTGTTCAAAGGAAACAGGTAATGTAATTGCTATATAGTGGATCCCTGACTCTGTCTTATGTTATCTTTGCAATTCTGTACTCCTTTTTCTTCAACAAAACTGAGATGTATTTTGAGACTAAGAGATGCAAAATCAAATTGGCCTGTGGTTTTGAGGGTATGACAATCCACTCCTTGGGAACAGCCAAACAGATATATTGCTTTGCAAACTGGAACTTTGTAAATACATTGTACTGATAAGGACCCTAGGGGCCTTTGACTGGCCAGGACTAGGAAGCAGAATCTAAATTGTAGAGCCCTCCCTGATCTTTGGTCTACTTTCTTATTACCAAAGTAAAAATTACACTCTTGATGATATGTTCTTCATCATTTCCTTATTTGAAATGTATAATTGTATGTACCTCAACTGCACATTCATTTCTTCCCTTTTATAAATATACACGATTCTTTTCCTGAAAAAAAAACAATAAACTATTAAGTATTTATAGATGATTACATCGCCCTAACTCTACTATGTATAAAACTAGAATCCATCGTTTTCTTTGAAGTTTACCACCCGGCTTCCTAACTAGAGTTATCTTTCAAAGCTTAACACTTTAGTTTCTATAAAGTTGTTCCCATAAATTATTTTATGTTTGCAATTAGCTTTCTATTTCTGAACTTTAATAGAAATCCTAATTTAACCGTTTGGACTTCTTGATGTTTTTGTCAAACCTTTTCTTTTTTCTTTTTTTTTTTTTAAGTGTGTGATGGGTGATTGATTAATAACTAGAAAGATATATTACTTTTTTGTCCTATTCCTAGCACAGGGCTCCTAAAACCTTTGAAATTTCCTAAGTGATAAAGAGGTCTTAAAAAAAAAAAAATTATTGATCTTTGGCCTCAGTTCCCAAAGTCACCACAGAGCAATAAACACTAAAGTGGTATCTTTTGTTATTCATAGTATGTCTCTCACCAGCATACCTACATTTATGTTAATGAATTGATTTTTGGAGAGCTTTTAGATCACCACAGGGTGGGGAGTGGTTACCAGGGGAACCCAATCTGTGCTGAGAATCCTGGAGCTTTCTGTGACACCTGCTGCTCTCTAGGAATGGGAAAAAGGCCTAAGGCTGAATGAATTCCCAGTAGAGAATGACTTGATCACTGATACCTTGTAAAGACAACTCCATTATAATCCTAATAGTACTGGCTCAGAGAGCTTCCTAGTTGTTAAACAAGAACAAAACATATTCAGATTACCAGAGGCAGCCCCACCAAACTCCTCAGGGAGAGAAGAAAACTCCTGAGCTGAAGGTGTTCCAGACTGCCTCTCTACCTGTGTCTTCATCTGTCCTGCAATACCTTTGCTAATAAATTAGTAATAGTGAGTGAATTGCTATCATGAGCTCTGTGAGCAGACAGCACTGATCCAGCAGTAGGAGTGACTCTAGTAATCTTTAATTTATAGGCAAATCAAACTTAAACTGTAGATAACCTTGGGCTTTTGATGTTTTCTCCCCCTGCCCTCCCTTCCTATTTTGCTTTCAATTTTTTTTCTAGGCTGAGCATTTAGATAATCCTTTCTTTAAAACTATGTTTATATTTTATGAGAAAGAAGAAAGAATGAGGGAGGGATAAGAACACTACCGAGTTTCAGCATTAGGTAGTCACTCAGATTGAAACTAGTCTCTGGGACTTCGATCACATAAATCCTTAGTTCTAAGAAACTGATCTATATCATCAGTGCTTAAGGTTTCCTTCAAATTCACTAATTCAGCAAACTATATCTGAGGACAAAATATGACCCAACAATGCTTGTATTATAACAGAATACATCTTTTTTTTTAAGTTTTTTTTTTTTTTTTTGCCTTCAAGGTTATTGCTTGAGCTTGGTGCCAGCACTATGAATCCACTGCTCCTGGAGGCTACTTTTCCCATTTTGTTGCCCTTGTTGTTGTTATTGTTGTTATAGTTATTGTGATTATTGAATAGGACAGAGAGAAATGGAGAAAGGAGGGGAAGACAGAGAGGGGGAGAAAAAGATAGACATCTGCAGACCTGCTTCACAGCTTGTGAAGTGACCGCCCTGCAGGTAGGGAACCAGGGCCTCAAACCGGAATCCTTATGCCAGTCCATGTGTTTCAGAGCCTTGTGGGATTAACCTGCTGTGCTATAGCTCAGCCCCCTTATATATATATATTATCTATAGTTTCAAATTTAGCTCTTAAATTTCAGACTTTCAGAATGGTGTAGTAACAAAAAAAATGCTCACTTACAACTTTTGAATTTTCTTATCTTTTCCCTCTCTTGGAAATCTAATTTTGAAATATTTTACACATTACTGAATAAAGACAGAGAAATTGGGAGAGAATGGGGAGATAGAAAGGGAAAGAGAAAGACACCCTCAATACTTCTTCGTCACTCATGAAGCTTTCCTCCTGCAGAGGGGTACCAGGGGCTTGAACATTGTAGCACATATGCCTAACCAGGTATTTCACCACCCAGACCCAATTTTGAAATACTCTCTTCACTCAAATCTATCATACTCTTTTTCCAATATCTTTTAGGCTTCACTTTTTCTACCCCATTACTGAATTTTGCCCTAAAGCAAGAGGTTATCTGATAAGGACCTGGAAGTCTTTTACAAATAAAGAGTTACTGTGCAAAAAAAAAAACCTTGGAAACTAAAGGACAGTCTCAGTGACTTACATCCCTGCCCCTGTGGCATACTGAAATAAGGAAGCCCAATTAACTTTCATTACTGGCTCTGTTTTAGGAGGAAGTTTGAGCAGGTATAATCCTGGAGGCCTCTGGGCTCTCCCTGAAGACCTCCAATAAAAGGTAGGCAACACTGATATGTGAGGTTTCAAAAACATATATTATTGATAAGAAGACAATTTAGTTTCACACAGTAGAAGGGCGGGGTGTGAATTTGTCAAGGATGAGTTAGGGTGGTGTTAGTCATTGCATATCTAGGAGTTTTCTAGAAAAATTAGTGTAGAAAAATAAAAGAAAGACAAATGAGTGTAGGAATATAGAGCAGGAGCAAGGGTTGGATAGGTAGGCTGCAAAGGTGAGGTATTTAACATGTACTCATAAATTTCACCTCGAGTATGTTAGGGGTCTGCTTAGGGAAACACTCTCGGGAGGGAAAGACATTAGCCACTGTTCCCCCTGAGCCCTGAAGGGAGCCAGGAAGATGTGCCATTATGTTCGCATCTTGTGCCAGCATTTCTCTTTTTTTTTTTTAATTTTTTATATTTATTTATTTATCCCCTTTTGTTGTCCTTGTTGTTTTATTGTTGTAGTTATTATTGCGGTCTTTGTTGTTGGATAGGACAGAATGAAATGGAGAGAGGAGGGGAAGACAGAGAGGGGGTGAGAAAGACAGACACCTGCAGACCTGCTTCACCTCCTGTGAAGCAACTCACCTGCAGGTGGGGAGCCGGGGGCTCGAACTAATCCTTGGGCTTTGCGCCACGTGCGCTTAACCCGCTGCGCTACTGCCCGACTCCCAGCATTTCTCTTTCTACCTGACTTCTAAGGCCATAAAATATAGATGAAAGCAGATGTCTTCACCTAGAGTCAATGGTTGAAATAAATCCCTTCAGGGTCCTGCACATCCCTGTTTCTCCCCTCTCCCTCACTCTCAGTTCTATGCTCCTCTAAAGCATATATTTGTATTTTCCTCTTTTTTACTACTTTGTCTTAATCAATGTTCACCTCACCAAAGCATAATTATCTTTCTTATGATGCATCTATGTAAATGTCAGCCTAGATCTCTACCAGCAGAGCTTAGAGAAGATCTCTGTGCTCTTTGCCCTGTGGCCTCTTGCTCACCCTCCTACACATACATACTATGGAGGGTGTTGGGGGAATTGGAATTCCCAGTTTGACCCTTCATTCGCCCAACACCAATTCTTTTTGAAAAAATTGGGGGCCAGGAGGTGGCACACCTGGTTGAGCTCACACATTACAGTGTGTGAGGACCCAGGTTTGAACCTCGGTCCCCAACTTCAGGGGAAAAACTTCAAGAGTGGTGAAGCAGGGCTGCAGGGGTCTCTCTGTCTCTCTTCCTCTCTAGTCCTGAAACCTCAGATTGTCAACCAGACATCAAGCCTGAGGTATTAACCTCTCAACTCCTCTAATCTGGTGAGATATTTCCTAATATATGGGAATACCTAGTCCCATTTCAGATGGCACGTTATCTAATGAAGTTTCAGGTTCTAGATATAGGCTAGGACCTAGAGTACTGAGTACAGGTATACATGTATCCATAAGCAAGAGACAATTACATAACTCAAAGTAAAAGTACCTAATAGCCCTTCGTGATTAGACGTAGACCTAATAAACCTGGGATCCTAATAGAAGGAGCTAAAGAATGTATTATAAATTCTGTAACCAATTAGACCTAGGTCAAATAAGCTTGGCTATTAGAAAAGCCCAAAGAAGGCAGACTCCCATAAACATAATATTGGATTGGATACAACAAATGACAATGGTTTAACAACTGACAGAAAGTTTAAGCTTGTCAGAAAAGAAAGGACTACAAAAGCTTGGTAACGGCAAAATAGTGACTCATTTAATGATTTTTTAATTTTTTTTTGGTCAATACCAGTCCATCCCACCATCTAGGGCCCTAGGGAATCTGAAGCAAAAATCGTTTATGTTATGGGCCCCTACAAACATAACTAAATCATTTTGTCATCTTCCTATCATTTTTCCCCTTCTGGGATGGAGTATGGACCAAAATACTTTGGGGGGTGCAGAAGGTAGGAGTTCTGGCATCTGTATTTGCTTCTCAGTTGGACAGATTGATCCATAACCCCAGCCTTTTCTATCTTTCCTTTGTAGAGAGGAGATGTTCTAGGACATCTTTCCAGGGAAAGGTTATCTTTCCAGGGAAGTGAGGAAGGAATCATGAGTAGCATCTGCAGTTTGGTAGCTGAAGGGAAGTAAGATGTAACGCAGGACAAAATGTTTAATGAACAGGAACTAAAAGGTAGGAGTAGAAAAGATGAGAATCGGGATCTCAGAGTAGAAAGCAATGAAAAATTCTACTTCAGGTGTGATCCTAGAGACCCCTAACTTTAATATAACTTTTGCTCGAGTCTGAGAGCTAACATGGAGTTGAATGAAAATATTGTCAGGATCGATTGTGTCAGAGTTGAGAACAGGGCCAGAAAGTTGGATTAGGGCAGAGAGTAGCTCTTGACTTGAAGCCCATCTATGAATAAAATGAACTGTTTATCCTATCAGCCTGTACCAGGGCCCATATATTTATTTAGCACAGGAGCCTGTGCAACCTCTAAGGCTTATTAGGTTTAAGTCCAATCATGAAGAGCTGAGTTATATAATTGCCCCTTGCTAAGCCTGTATCTAGTATCTGACTTTGTTAGATAATGTGCCATCTGAAATGGAACTAGGTAGTCCCATGTATTAGGAAAGATTTTACCAGATATCTGCTTGAAATAAAACATCTTTTTAGTACAACAAAGTGATACTTTTTACTTTATTATTATTATTATTATTTCTTTATTGCCACCAGGGTTATAGCTTTGGCTTGGTGTCAGGACTTTAATTTTTTATCGTTGGCAGCCATCCCCCCCCCCCATTTTATTATTACTTGACAGGTCAGAGAAATTGAGAAAGAAGGGGAGATAGAAAGGGAGAGAGAAAGATAGTCACCTACAGACCTGCTTGTGAAGCATCTTCCCTGTGGGTGGAGAGAGAGAGGACTTGAACCCAGATCCCTGTACTTGGTGATCTGTGCATTTAACCTGGTGTGCCACCACCTGGCCTCCCAAATTGATATTTTTTAAGTTAGTGCCCAGAGTTGACTGGAGAACATAACCATTCAGAATTGTTGATGTTTTCAAGAGTAAATCTTTAAATAAATATAGGATACCCTGGTAAATAAATTTTAAAATATCCTAAATAAAAATGTATCTTCCTCTTGAGATAAATTACTTAATATGTTAATATACAAATAAGTAACAAAATAAAAATAAGACATAGGTTCAGGAACAAATGTTTCAATATTTTTTTTGTTTCCCCTTATAATTTAATGAATTTGTATTATCATAGAGGAAGCTACTGAGACATAGACAAAGGGCCAGTATGTCAGTTTGGCAGGTCATAATTTAGACAACATTGCAGAATTTGTAACCACTCAAGACAATAGGAGAGGAGGTCATATTAGTGCGGGTAATACACAATGTATGTTCAGTCTTACATTTTATGATATCATTTATTTAAGAAAATACATACCTATGAAATGTTTTTAATGTCTAGAAACTGGTATCATTAACTGTTGTAAATTCTAAGTTTTACATAGGTAACTCATCGAGGATTTGAGTCTTTCATACTTGTTTGGGTGTCTTGTGGAATAATTCTGTCCAGTCAATTATGCAGCATTTGGTCATGCAAGGAGAAAGAGCCCTAGAAAATAATAAGCCATGCAAGTGAAATACTGATGAGTTGCTTCTTTAGTGTTTTCCTCCACTGATGCTATTCTATTCATTTTGTCCCTGTGTTTAAGACGGTTAACC
Source organism: Erinaceus europaeus (assembly GCF_950295315.1). NCBI lineage: Eukaryota > Metazoa > Chordata > Mammalia > Eulipotyphla > Erinaceidae > Erinaceus > Erinaceus europaeus. The sequence goes on along the minus strand of NC_080166.1, from coordinate 63,431,084 downwards.
TGGCACTTATTATGATAACGGCATATGTGAATAAAAGAATAAATTACCAAGTGCATGATTCCTATTGATGTAAGCATTTGTTCTCTATCAGGAATGTGCCTGGTAACAACAGTCAAACAATGCTCTTTACCTTCCAAATTGAACACTGCACACTGCCTGACTTTAGATATAATTACTTCACATAATTGTCTCTGTCAAGAATAAATGAAGCCTTAAAAGAACAATGCGATCATTACAAGTGGAGAATCTTAAGATATATATTATACTGGGCCTTTTACCCTTGGTGTTTCCTCAGTGGATATTAATGACTACATATCTTCAAGCATTTGTCTGCAGGCATCAAAAACAGATATATGAGCGGTTGAACTACTCATAAGTAATTTTAAATGCACTCTTGCTGCTCAATGAAAACATAGTAAAAAAGAAAAAAAGCAACATTTGTTTGTAGTGCATTTGTTCAGCCTGAGTGAAAACATATTGAAACTATAGGGGCAGAAGAAAGTGGACTCAACATCCATACATTAAGCAGCAAATAATGCACATTTTGCATTGATGAAATAAGTGGTTTCTTCAAGCCATTGAGCTTTGACTTAGAATTTTGGATTTACAAAGTATATTTATATATCCTACTCTCAGATTTAAATGTTTTGAATAAGGAAAATCATGATGCTTACACATATATAAGCGGAAGATATTAGCAACTGCATAATGCAGTAATGCATGGCACTACCTGTAGTGGTTAAACTCAGAAATCATCAAAATTCATCATGCTTGACAGCATTTAGTTGTAATACAGCCAAGAGACCAAGTGCAGAAAAAATCCTGGTTCTCTACTAAAAGACATTTCTATGCCTTGGAGAAAAATATATGCTTGTGAATGTGTAAATAAAACGCCTTATTTCATATATTATTATTTTAAATGTTTAAACATAACGTGTGATACATATGTTTAAATAAATCACACTTAAACTATTTCTATATTTAAATATGAAATACAAACATATAATATAAATTGACATATAATGTATAACTATAAAGTATTTCTATATTTAAAGGAATTAGGGAATGTGTCCTAAGAGAAATTATACAGATTAGACAGAAACTTGGAAACTAAAATAATATGTGATTTCAAAACTTGAGATATTTTTTCCCAATATTTAAGGAAAGTGGAAAGAGTTCAAAGTATTTTAAATATAGAGTTAACACAGAATTAACTACTTTACTTAATTATTTTATTCACACTGCATTTATTGCTCAGTGCCTGTATAACAAATCCTCCAATCATGGTGGTAATCCCTTCTCCTCCAGTTCTTCCTCCTCCTCTTCCTTTTAATTTGATAGGACACAGAGGAATGGAAAGGAGAAAGGAAGAGAGAGAGGGAGAAAGACAGAGAGAAACCTGCAGCACTGCTTTGCTGCTTGACAAGTTTCTCCCCTGAAGGTGGAGAACAGAGGCTTGAATCTGAGTCCTTGTGCGTATAGTCAGCTGTGTTACCATTTGGCCCCATGGAATTTTAAAAGATAAGTTGGTTCCAATGTTGAACAGCAATTGGGATAACGGTGTATATGTGCAGATGTGATTATAAGAGAGCAGCCAGGAAGTTGGACGGTAGCCAGCGGGTTAAAGCACATGATGCAAAGCTCAAGGACCGGCATAAGGATCCCTTAAGGGGAGTAGTTTCACAGGTGGTGAAGGAAGTCTGCAGGTGTCTATCTTTCTCTCTCCCTCTCTGTCTTCCCCTCCTCTCTGCATTTCTTTCAAAGGAAAATAAATAAATATTTTTTAAAAAGGAGCAGCCAATAGATGTTGCCTAATTCAAGTGAAAGTTCATAGTAGCCTGGGAGAAGTATAGATAGTGGAGATAGAGATGAGGTAACATATAAAATACATATACTTAAAGGGAAAGAAGTAAGACCTGATGATAGTTTAGATATGGGAGGGTGATCAAGAAGATGTTACCAAAACAGACGCAAGGATGCCAACTTGTACAGTTGACTGTCTTAAAATTCAGACCAAAGAGAAAAACAGATTCATCAGACTTGATGGAAGTTCATGATGACTTCTGAGTACCTGAAAAGTCAACATCTTGTTAATGTCATCATAAGAAAGATGTGAAACAGCAATCAGATGGAGAGGGCATGGTGCTTTAGAGGGGCTTTCTGGGGAGGTTAAATTCTCTCCTTTGAAGGACAGACAATAACTAATGACTTTTTATGCAGAGGTGCCATCCAAAACAGAGTACAAGGTCAAAGAAGAGAAGAAAGACCCTACTATGGGACTTGAAGGCTTTCAGAAAGGCCTCATCTACAGCTTATGCTGAAACTACAGGGTCTCCCAGAAAGCAGGAAAGTAGAAAAGTAGATTTTTAAGAAAAGTTCAAAGTTTGACTTTGAGTAAATATTAGAAAACTCCGTTATAATCAATACCAAACCAGAGTTTTAGGACAAAGAGCATTATTAACTTCATACACATCACAACCAACTTTTCCAATGGTTTCATTGCATTTTTTTGTGAATAATTCCCACCTAACCTATAGAATAATCTCACACTAAATTCACAGCTTCAACATCCTTTTCTTCACATGACAACACTAGGAAAGAAATCAGAACGTTAGACCATTGTCTCTATGCTATGTGTAAACACTTAATTCATATCCCTACAGATGCCAGTCCCTAAAGATATCTAGAATTATCTTTTTTTTAAAAAAAAAAACTTCTCAGAACCTTCAGTTGAAAATGGTACTTAAACTAAGCATTTTTTTGATAAGGTATATTGAGCCAGAGGCAGAGTCAGAGGGAGTGAAAGAGAGACCTCAGCACGAAAAAAGCTTCAAAGCTGTGGGGAGCTAGGCTCAAATCTGGGTTGTACACATGGCAAAAGTACTATCCAAGTGAGTTATTTTGTCATACCAAACTGGATTTTTTTTTTTTTTTTTTTTTTGCCTCTAGGGTTATGGCTCAGGCTCAGTGCCTGCACTAAGAATCCACTGCTCCTGGTGGCCATCGTTTTTTAGTTTTGTTTGTTTGGTTTGTTTGTTTGTTTTGTTTTCCATTGTTGTTGTTACTGTTGTAGTTGGATAGGACAGAGAGAAATCAAGAGAGGAGGAGAAAGACACCTCCTGATCTGCTTTACCACTTGTGAGGAGGTCCCCCTGTAGTTGGGGAGCTGGGACTTGAACCTGGATCCTTGCATGAGTCCTAGAATTTTGCACTATGTGTCCTTAACCCTCTGTGCTTCTGCCCAAACCCCTCCACACTAAATTTTTAATGATTAGGTCATACTACTTTAATGTATAAGGTAAATAATTTCTAACTAAAAAAAGGCACATGGTTTAATGCCCCTTTTTTCATTACTTGATAATTATACTTTTCTGAAGAATTCTTTTTGGATTTCATAAGTCTACTTCTCTTTCTTATATTCTCCTTCTCTAGATTCTCTTTCTTTGGTTTCCTAAAATGATAATTACTCAGTAATGTGCTTGCCGTTGTCTCTATGCTATGTGTAAACACACACACCCCCCCCCCTTAACACTCTCCTTTTTTAATCTATTCTTTCAATATCATCTGTTACTTGTATATAAATGGCATCATATAGGTTATGGGGACATTTTATAGTGAAAGACACTTAGATTGGCAGCACTCATAAAATTCTGACACTACTATCTCCCGAATAACCAAAGGAAAAAAAAACCTTTTAATATCTCTAGGCATCATTTTATTTACTAACAAATATATGAATTGGTACAATCATTTTATGACTTTTATCATAGGTGGTACACAGAGATTTTCTCTATTATTAAATCTAGCTCTTCGACGCAACACTCCTATGGTATCCACATCTGTATGTACTGTTGCATCTTTGACCCGGTCATCTGGTTGAATTGACAAATCAGACCTCACTACTTTTCTTCAACCTATTTCACTTTCTGGATCTGTGTCTCATATGATTATCCCCTTACTTTTCAATTCCCTTCAAGTGTCCAAATTAGAAAACTAAAAGGTGCTTTAAATTTGACTACACCTACGTCTAATAAATTCTTTTGTCTTATGCAGTTCATGCCTATATCTTTTTCTAAACCAATAACATCGTCTTTTTTGAAAACCCATGCCAAGTAGTTTAATCAGACTCCTGGTAGGTTTGCTTGTTCTAGGAACACTCCTTTACAATTGACCTTCCTTGGTGTACTGGAATCATCTTCCTAAGATAGTGCATCTGCTTTTCACTACTTTGTTGATTAATGGTGCCCCTTCTTAAAATTCTTAGTACTTGCTATTTTAGTACTTGTCAAACTATACAACGTCACCTCTGTAAACAGTAATGTTACCTGAAGACTCAGAAATATTTGCATTTTCCAGATTACTAAGGCTCTGTTTTTCCACATAAAATCTTCACTTCTTCACATTCACTCTACTCCCACCATTTTATTAAAATCAAATCAAATGTTGCCTTTTCTGACTTATCCCGATAGTGGGTAAAGTTAAACCCGCTGTAATACCCGAACAAATTTTAGTTTCACAAACAACATTTGTGCAAATATGTTATTTCAAAATTTTCTATGTTAATGTTAGTTTTTGATCTTGAATCATTTTGCTAGGAATATACTAGATATTAACATGTTTTCAACTAGTTAATTAACAAATGGCATGTTAAATTTTCTACAACAGAAAGGACAGAAAAGTTGTAGAAAATTTTTAACCTGAAATTGAGCAATTTAAGTGCACATTGTTCCATAACTAAGAGTGATTGCTGATGAAAATAATAATGTTCTCCCAATTATTCTCTTAAGATTATAGACTCAGTTAGTTGCCTTGGTAGGCAAATACAACTTCAGAAACTAAGGCAAGTCACAATATCTAACTATACTTGACTACTGAACTATCTAAAATATTTTATATTTATACAGAATAAAGTCAATTATGAAAATCGCTAAGCAAGATTAAATATTTCAAGTCTCAAATTTAAAAATGTAGCTGTCATGGTTTTTTTTTTTTTTTTTCTACTAAACTGTGAAATAGTACTAGTTTCTTGAATCCCAAATTAGATATCCAAACATTCTCTTCTGTTGCACTTTTGGACAAAAGCCAAAATGACCATGATATTGGTGGGCATATGGGACCAAAAGTAAACCACGATGATGATCTTTATATAGGACATGTTTACAGTCACTGACTTGCATACAAATTTGTGTCCAAATATAATTAGAATGACTGGCATGTAGTGTATAGTCTTAAAGGTAGCTCCTTCTGAATAGTGTTTCTGTCTGACCTTAGTAAGTGGCTGCTCCCCATGTTTTGAGTTGTCATTGAGTAAACAGTCAGCATATAGCTTAGTCCACATATAAAATATGTGACCCTGACTTTTAACAAATAACAACCATAATATGATAACTGCAGGATTAACACATCCAACTATGTAACAAATGATGAGTCAGCCTTTTTTTCTTCCTAGAGTAGGGCTGTTAACTGTGTGTTAATAAGATAATTGCAATGCTAATTTTGAAACATTTCAAGAGGGAAAAGTTAGCAATCACCTTTTCATTTTTAAAACAACAGTAGTGCTACTTGGTGTTGGAATATCATTATTTTTTGAATGCCAGAGGATGAGTCCTTCATAATTTAACATTTTAATCACTTCAAGGTGATTTGTTTTTACCGTGAGAAGCCCTGTGTTGGCACTTTCCACACATGTTTCCTAGGCATAATCGCATATTGGTTGCAATTTTCTCTGAAACATAATACTTAATTATGCTAAAGAACAATGCTTCTTTTTTACATAAAAGTATAAAATACCACAAGTATCTAGTTTGAACTAATACTAAAACTGGAAATGCATTACCCCTAAAAATGTCATTTCTGATGAAGCATTAAAAAAAATTCCAAGAATCAAATTCAAAATGTCTTTACTAAGCTGTTTTATGGTAGCGTGTACCATTGAAAATGTGATGAGTCTTCATGTAAAAATGCTGATTTGAATTCGATTTAGAATGTATGTCATCCTCAATTAGCCTTTCCTTCATCAAAATGATCTCACAAACACGGAGAATGAATCTTTATTTCCTCCTTTGCACATGGGAGGTCATTTGTCAGATTTAATATACTTCTACCTATGTCTTCCTACATGCTTGGAGTTCAAGATGGATGGCCAGAGACTTCCAGAAAAAGTTTTTGTCTAGAACTTAAATTTAATTTTATAATATAATGTCAAACTATTCATACTGAGACAGAAAATTAGAAAAATACATCTGAAATAACATTGACGCCTTTTCACTTTAGAGAAAAAATTATTTCTTTCTCTTTTTTTGTTCTCTCATAGGATGAAATCAATATACTAATAATAATCTATGTAATCCACAGAATGAAATACAATACAGTAAGCTTATTTATTCCTGAATAATCTTGGTACTATAACTTAGACTTAAATTAATGTACTCTATTTGCTACATAAACACAAACATTTATTTTTGACCGTTTGTTTAAACTCAATTAGTCTAAGAGACTTTATAAATTAATGTCCAACAGTCAGACAATTAAAGTTGCCTTATAGTAGAGGTAGAGGTATCAATTTAAAATTTATAAAATTCATGAAAAGAGCAATCTGCCTAGACTGTTGTTTTATAATTCATATGCTGAATTCTTTCTCAAATAACCACAGCATCTAATTGTGTGTGTCTTCTAATGAAAGTGATGCCATGTATTAAGAAACTATTTGCAAGGCATAGTACGCCAGTGGTTTTCTATTAGAACATTGGAGTTCACACAATTATAACTAGAAACTCTACTTCTGCAATGAAACCTTTATACTTTGCCATTTAAAAAAATAACCATGTTGGTTTGTGTGAGGACTAAGGGATTATTATTTTGAACAGTCCCATTGGACATTTGGGGTATCAAGTCTTAAACTGACTTCGGTTTAAGAAATGCAGGACATAGTAAGAAGAAAATCTTTGCTCCCACTTTGGAAATAAAAACAATAATTGCAAAATTATGTATAGAACCATAGCTGCTATTCACCACTTATGTAAGTATAATTCTACCTATTGTATTTTTATGAAATATTCACCTCTATAACAACAATAACAATTTATAGTGAATTTTAGAAAATTACACCACCATACCTTGAAAAATTCAATGGAGGATTCAAAGAAAATTAAGAAAAAGCAGATTGCATTCTCTCTATGGGAATAACAAAAGGTTAAGTGAAACAGTATGTATATAAAGTTTGATGATTTTAGGGAAATATTATTTATATATACAAAACTCAGAAATATTGTTTATTGACATATTTTTTGACAGGCATTGATGTGAATTAGGATTATAATGTTGATGGGAACTGCTTTCGATTTTCAAGTAAATAATTATAAAATAGCCCCAAATCCCATTCCAACAAGTAAAACATCTAGTAAAATGATCACAAACTCCAGTCACAACTGAGGAGGACAAAGAAAACTTTATTTCTACTTGATGCTAATGAAAAAATGAACATTGTGCTATAATTTATATTTCAACAAAGTTGCATAATTAACCTTTTGTTACAATTTCTAGAGAGATTGATTTTAGTGATTCTAAGGATTCAAGTTACTCTTAATAATTTGACATAAAGGAAATGGATATAAAAATATTGTAAAGCAGAAAAGAGTTGCCCAATAGAGGAGACAGAAAAGGCCTATGAGAAGATCACCTTCCAGGAAAGCAGGAATTTGAGTGGTTACAGATGAAAGCATGTAAAAAATACTGAATGGAATCCCAGATACAGTGAACTGGTGTATAAAGATTCTGATGACAAGGGGTGAGGTATGCAAAATACAACACAGAGATTATCAGTATGATCAGAAGAGATCACAACGATCTGTGGTTGCAGACAAAGATCAAATAATAGTGATAATAATACTTTTATAACTTGTACTGCACTTTTATATATGTGCCAGATATGATGCCATCTGGTTTCAGTATTTCCCATGAAAATACTGATGGTTCAATGGAGTTATTCTTTCTTTTTTTAATATTTCTATATTTATTTATGTATTCCCTTTCGTTGCCCTTGTTGTTTTATTGTTGTAGTTATTATTGTTGTTATTGATGTCGTTGTTGTTGGATAGGACAGAGAGAAATGGAGAGAGGAGGGGAAGACAAGAGAGGGGGAGAGAAAGATGGACAGCTGCAGACCTGCTTCACCGCCTGTGAAGAGACTCCCCTGCGGGTGGGGAGCAGGGAGCTCGAACCTGGATCCTTACGCTGGCCCTTGTGCGGCACCTGCGCTTAACCTGCTGCGCTACAGCCCGAATCCCTGGAGTTATTATTTCTTAATGATATATTTTAATGTGCAAAAGGAAGAATATAGAAACAATATTTAGTGAAGGAAGACCGTAAATCAATTTTCATGATTAATATTGAGAATAGTAAGTTATGCATAATTTTGAGAACTTTGTAACATTCATATGTGCATAGAGAACTTGTCCATAATAATAATACAATAGTAGCTATTAAAACTGTGATGCGACTGAGAGATAACTCACCTATACTGAGAGCATAGGTTATCATGCTTAAAGCCCTGGGTATAAGCCCTGGCACTTCATAGCACTATCGCAACTGTGGAAACTCTGTGGACATATCTCGAATCAAACATGTTCAATACCCCTGCACTTCATGCACATACAAAAGCTAACGATGAGTTTATGATGATAATAGAAATGTTGAAGGTAAAGGAGAGAAGCAAGAAAATCAGTAAATCAGTAGTAGAAATATTAAATTGCTATGACAAATCCTTGGGCCAAACAGAAATCTCTGGACCTAAATGATTTATTTAGTGTCAACATGCTTTGAATAGAAGCGAAGATAAATACAGATAAAATTACCATTAATTTGGGACTCACAACTAGCTTGCCGGAAGTGCATGACTCAGGCTTGAGCTTGGCTTTCACTGAATTCAAGAACATTTTCATGTCATCTATTATCTATCTATGTATCTATCTATCTATCTACCATCTGTCTATCTATCAGCTATCTATCTCTGAAAAAGTTGGTTCCATGTGGTAAAGGGCCATATCATTAATTTGATAGTGTAAAGTCAAGTCAGTGTTCATTTATTTTCATATGCTTTTTTAAATATTTATGTATTTACACCCTTTTGTTGTCCTTGTTGTTTTATTGTTGTAGTTACTATTGATGTCGTCGTTTTGGGATAGGACAGAGAAAAATTGAGAGAGGATGGGAAGACAGAGAGGGGGAGAGAAAGACACACACCTGCAGACCTGCTTCACCGCCTGTGAAGTGACTCCTTTGTAGGTGGGGAGCCCGGGGCTGGAATCAGGATCCTTTTATAAAATCTTTCAAATTATTTTACTTACTTCTTTATTTATCTATTATTGGATACATATAGAGAGAGGAATTGAGGGGGGGTAGGGGAGATAGACAGAGAGACACCTGTAACCCTGCTTGGTCACTAGTGAAGCTTTCCCCCTGCAGGTAGCGAACAGGAAACAGCGATTGAACCCAGGTCTGTGTGCACTGTCGTGTGTGCACTCAACCAGGTACACCACTGCCCAGCCCCTTGATAATTTTTTATTAAATTGAGGACAATAAATCTAGAAAATTATGTGTTGAGGATTTTCACCGTTGTGTCTAGAGAAATAGCTCAGCTGGTAGAGGAGTACTTGCATACCTGAGGCTCCCAGTTCAATCCCCAGTACTTCATGTTTCAGAACAGTCTTCCTCTCTATCTCTTCCTCCCCTCTCAATTTCTCTCTGTCTCTATCCAATAATAAATAAATAAATATTTTTAAAAATCCTTAACAAAGATTTTCTCTGAAAGCAATTTATAAGCTTAGCTGGTTTGCACAATCATCAGAGATTAGAAGTGAGGGGGAGTCGGGCTGTAGCGCAGCGAGTTAAGCGCAGGTGGCACAAAGCACAAGGACCGGCATAAGGATCCTGGTTCGAACCCCGGCTCCCCACCTGCAGGGGAGTCGCTTCACAGGCGGTGAAGCGGGTCTGCAGGTGTCTATCTTTCTCTCCTCCTCTCTGTCTTCCCCTCCTCTCTCCATTTCTCTCTGTCCTATCCAACAATGACAACAACAATAATAACTACAACAATAAAACAACAAGGGCAACAAAAGGGAATAAATAAATAAAATAAATATTTTTAAAAAATAATAAAAAACAAAAAAAAAGAAATTAGAAGTGAGACTATCTTCAGTAATTTTAAGATTAGGTTTTAAAAGTCATACAAAGGACTTAATATATATATGTTAATATATTTGTTATTTGTCATGCATATACATATTAGATAATATATCTGGAAAAAATATAATATATAATATATAATAAAATTAAAATGCATTGCCTTTAATTTCTAATGAAAGTTACAATCTAAGGCAAATTTTCTACCTATAGAGTGTAGAGCAGGGGATTTGTATATCAGAGGACTCTGAGTAATTATTTACAAATTATGAGCTGCTGTCTTCCAACAGTGTGATATAGATCTATAAATATATATCTTTTATGAGTTAATTAGTAATATTTCCTTTTCTCTGCCTTTATTGTATGACTAAGTACACAATGAATGTAATGTACAATGTATGCATAAAGCTACTTTAGTGTTATCTACTTTAGTGTTATCAGTAAATTTCCCAACAGTCTATTCACAATAAGGCTTTCAGAAGTCAAAAGTTCTACGTGGATTTTCTGACTGTTAAGTGACTGCTAATATTCTCACTGTCCAAAGGTTGCCTATATTCATGAGTGACTTTGGGGACAGAGGCAGACACAGGGGATCCATGTTTTCCCTGTCACCTTAGATCTACCTGTTAGAAGAAAGACAACATGCTCCTGCTCCTTTCTGTTCAATTTTTTATATTTATTTATTTATTTTCCCTTTTGTTGCCCTTGTTTTTTATTGTTGTTGTAGTTATTGATGTCATCATTGTTAGATACTACAACAACAATTAAAAAAAAATTGATGTCATCACTGTTAGATTGGGATGCATTGGATCGACCTTCTCGTGGTGCATCCCGTGAGTACCCATTCATTGGGGAAACTGACGATCCTTCCTAGCTGACTGAATCCACATGGATCCCAGTCACTTTCAAAGCCAGCAACAAGCAGCTCCTGACAGCTTTCAACCTGACGCTGTTGACTGGCTACGGAAGAAGGGCAAACGCTAGAAGAAGAATTGTTAGATAGGACAGAGAGAAATGGAGAGAGGAGGGGAAGACAGAGGGGGAGAGAAAGACACATACAGACCTGTTTTATTGCCTGTGAAGTGACTCCCCTGCAGGTGGGGAGCCAGGGGCTCGAACTGAGATCCTTACACTGGTCCTTGCGCTTCCTGCCATGTGGGCTTAACCCACTGTGCTACCACCCGACTCCCCACAATCTTCTTTCATACCTGAGTGAAGTCATAACCTAGTGCTGCTTCTTTCTGACCTGAAACAGTGTATACTTTCACAAAGAGTCTTTCTTCCATGACTGTTCTGCAACTAGAACTTTTTTTTTTTCATGTGAGAGTAAGCCATACACTGGGCTTTTGTTTTTTCGTCAGTATTTCTTGACCTGAGTCATTAAAGAACAAAAATATCCCTAATAATTGTAACATCTAGTATATACTTCATACAATTCTCAAGTTTCTTTCTTTAGTTGAAAACCTTAGTAGAGTACTGCTTTGGTCATTTATAAAAGCATATTATTATATTAGGGGACAGGGTGGTGGTGTACATGTCACAGTGCGCAAGGACGAGGGTTCAAGAGCCTGATGGCCACCTACCGGAAGGAAGCTTCAAGAGTGGTGAAGTAGTGCTGCAGCTGTGGTGCCTCTCTTTCTCTGTCCCCTTTCCTTCTCAATTTCTATCTCTAGCCAATAAATAAATCTAAATATTTTATTAAAACAGATGAAATTATATTAAAATGTGAAAACTGGTGACATCTTTCAATAAGAGAATATTATCTAGGGGTAATAGAGATGATTAAATATTATTAGTCTGTGTAAAATATACCACTGGGCTGGTGGGTGGCACACCTTTTTAAGCACACACATTACTAGTAGCAAGGACCCAGGTTCACACCCCTGCTCCCTCACCTGCAGGGTGGGTATTTTACAAGTAGTAAAGGAGGTCTATATGTGTCTATTGTTCCTTCTCCTTTTATATTTCCTTTCCCTCCTCTTAATTTCTCTCTGTCTAATAAAAATAAATAAATAAATAAATAAATAAATAAATAAATAAATAGGAAAAAATGGCCACCAGGAGCAGTGGATTTATAGTGCCAGAACCATGCCTCAGTGATAACTCTGGTGACAATAATAAAATAAAATAAAATAAATCACATAACTTAAATTCATTGATGACATTATTAGTACTATCAGCATAAATTTATCCCCATCAGTTTTCTATGTTCATCTATGAGGAGCACTAAACATGAATAGGGAAAGTCAACAATAATTGGATTAAAACAGGGAAATAAAATTAAACCACCACACATGGTGATACAGAAAAATCAACTCCAAGTGGATAAAAGACATGAATGTGAGACCAGAGCCTGTCGAATACATAGAGGAAAAGATCGGCAGAACACTTCATGACCTATACTTCAAAAAGGTTTTCAAAGCCTCAAAATCCAAGAGCAAAGAAAAATAAATAAATTAATGGGACGACATCAAACTGAAAAACTTTTGTACAGCAGAGGAACCTCCACTTTAGCAGAAGGATGCCCTACAATGTGGGAAAAGATCTATACATAACACACATTAGATAAAGGCCTAATAGCCAAAACACATAAGGAGCTCAGTAAATTTAACAATAAAAAAAATAATAATCCCATTAACAATTAGGGTGAGGATACGGACAGAAATTTCACCAAAGAAGTGATCCAAGGGATCAATAAACCCATGAAAAGGTGCTCAAAGTCACTGATCATTAGAGAAAGGCAAGTAAAGGCAATGGTGAGATATTACTTTACACCTGCGAAAATGTCATACATTAGAAAGGACAGCTTCTGCATCCCACAATGACTTTGGGTCCATACTCCCAGAGGGTTAAAGAATAGGAAAGCTATCAAGGGAGGGGATGAGGGGATGGGATATGGAGTTCTGGTGGTGGGAATTGTGTGGTGCTGTATCCCTCTTATCCTATGGTTTTGTCAGTATTTCCTTTTATAAAAAATAAAATAAAATAAAATAAAATAAGGAAGTTGGGCGGTATCGCTGTGGGTTAAGCGCACATGACACAAAGCGCAAGGACAGGCAGAAGGGTCCCGGTTAGAGCACCGAGCTCCCCACCTGTAGGACATCACTTCACAAGTGGTGAAGCAGGTCTGCAGGTGTCTATCGTTCTCTCCCCCTCTCTGTCTTCCCCTCCTCTCTCTATTTCTCTCTGTCCTATCCAAAAACAACAACAACAACATCAAAAACAACAACAATAAATACAACAACAGTAAAAAATAAGGGCAACAAAAGGGAATTAATAAATATTTTTAAAAAATAAGAAACACCAAACAAAAGAAATATGTCTATATCTCTGTTCATAGCAGCACAGTTTTAATTGCCAGAACCTGGAAGCAACCAGACGTCTGACATCAGATGAGGGGCTAAGGAAATTGTGGTGTATATACATGATAGAATACTACTCAGGTGTTAAAGATGATGAAGTTGTAAGGCTGCGTGCACAGCATAATGGTTATGCAAAAAGACTCATGCCTGAGGCTCTGAGGTCCCAGGTTCAATTCCTCAGCCCCACCATAAGCCAGAGCTGAACAGTGCTCTCATCTCTCTCTTTCTCTTACTGAAGTAAAAAAACAAACAACAACAAAAACAAACATTGGGGGCTATGTGGTGGTGCACATATCACCATGCATAAAGGCCTCATTTGGAGCCCTTGCTTCCTGCCTGCATGGTGGAAGCTTCATGAGCAGTGAAGCAGATCTGCAGTTGTCTCTCTGTCTCTCTCCCTCTATGTCTCTCCTTCCTTCTCAATTTCTTTCTGTCCTGTCAAATAAAAAAATAAATAAATAAAATAGGAAAAAATGATGAAATTGTCTCCTTTGAATACTCTTGGATGGAACTTGAGGACATCCTGTTGAGACAAACTAAAAAGAGAAGGATGAATACCAAATGATCTTACTTACTATCAGGAATTTCTCTCCTTTCCGTGTGTTACAAACTCCTTGAGAGGTTGCTTCTGTCACGTATTTCTCCTCTTACAGAGAAATTCCTATCACCCGCCCAAGCTGGTTTCCGCCCAGGAAGATCTACCTGCGAACAAGTCCTGGCCCTCTCAACTTACATTGAAAATGGATTCCAGAAGAATTTAAAGACGGGTGCTGTCTTTGTTGATCTCACAGCAGCCTATGACACGGTCTGGCACCTTGGTCTCCTAGTCAAGATCTCAAGATGCCTGCCTCCATGGGTGGCCAACACTATATCGTTTCTTCTCCAAAACAGAAGATTCCGGGTGCATCTGGGTGACAAGTCTAGCAGATGGAGACTTGTCTCAAGTGGCCTCCCCCAGGGCTCTGTTCTGGCTCCTACGCTATTTAATATTTACATCAATGACCTCCCAGAAACTTCTTCAAGGAAGTTCATCTACGCCGATGACATCTGCTGTACAACTCAGGCAACCAAGTTTGACATCCTCGATGAAACACTCACGAAAGACATGTCTCTGATATCTGATTACTGTAAAAAATGGCGACTAATCCCTAGCACTGCAAAAACGGTATCATCTGTTTTCCATCTACACCATGCCTCGGCCTCGCGTGAGCTTAATGTGCAGCTTGACGATACGAGAATCCGGCATGAAGCCCAGCCAGTCTATCTTGGCGTTACTCTCGATCGCACTGTGTTATTTCACGAACATCTCATAAAAACTGCAGCAAAGGTGGGCGCAAGGAATCACATCATTGCAAGACTGGCCAGCTCCTCATGGGGCGCGAGCGCTTCCACACTACGATCATCATCTCTGGCATTATGCTATTCCACTGCAGAATACTGTGCCCCAGTATGGTTCCGTAGCTCCCATGTCCACTTGGTCGATTCCAAATTATATTCCTCTATGAGGATAATTTCTGGAACCATCCGTTCCACCCCGGTTCCATGGCTGCCAGTTCTTAGCAACATTGCCCCGCCAGATATTCGTAGGGATGCGGCATCATCTAAGTTCATTTCCCATGTCTACGCTCGACCGGACCTGCCAATATATGCGGATATCTTCGCCCACACTGTCCAACGCTTGACGTCTTGTCACCCAATCTGGTCCCCTACGCCTACACTGAACTTCTCTGTTCCAGACTCTTGGAAACAGAGTTGGCAGTCAGCTGAGGTAAAGAACAAACACCTCATCACAGACCCCTGCAAGCGTCAACCCGGCTTTGACCTAACACGTTATGATTGGGCCCTCCTCAATTGCTATCGAACAGGCCATGGCCGGTGCGCCGCTATGTTCCATCGCTGGGGAGCCAGAGACGACCCGAACTGCCCCTGCGGCTACAGACAGACTATGACCCACATAGTCAACGACTGCCACCTTTCCAGATTCAAAGGAGGTCTCAAAACTTTACATCAGTCTCAACCTGACGCTGTTGACTGGCTATGGAAGAAGGGCAAACACTAGAAGAAGAAGATCAGGAATTAATAGGTAGGGGTGGGGAAGGAAACACAAAGTGAAGCATGGACTGAATATGGTGTATTGCACAAGAACAAAGAACTCTGGGAAAGGAGGGAAGGGGATGAGGAAAGGGGAGAGGAAGAAAACTTTGGGGGCTGGGTACACAATGAAACTGTGTGCATGTGTCAATGAACACACTGTCAAGCATTAACCCCTTCAATAAAAAGAAAAGAGAAAGAAAAAAAAAGAATGGATAGTGATAACAAATGTGGGACAGAATGTGGGGAAAGAGGGACACTTCTACACTTTTGGTGGGAGTACACATTGTTTTAACCTTTGAAGAAAACAGTCTGGAGATTTTTCAAAACACTAGAAATATAGATTGGACATGGTGTATTACATCAAAGTGAAGGACTTGGGGGAGAGAGGGGGAGGGAGAGGTGGAAGAGAGCTGTGGTGTCCTAGTGTATAATGAAATTGTACTCATATCAATTATTGTGCTGTAAATCATTAAACCCCTCAATAAAAAATAAAATAAAATATGCAACCTAGCTTAAATTTATTGATGATAATTATTAGAAATTTTAGCATAAATTTATCTTCATCAATTTCCTATGTCCTTTTGTCAAGAGGACTAAATGAATGAGGGAAATGTCATAATATGTTTCTATTAATATAATTAATTTATTTTCATTGGGAATAAATTTGATGACCTCTATTGTGAATTCAGAAAAAAAATATTTAACTTCATTTAATAGAATGAACTACGAAAATAGTTTATTTCATAAGATAATCCTTTAAAGTAGGATGGTATAAAATGAAGACACATGAAGCTGAATTAAGAGTGAATAGAGATCTAGAATTTAGAATTCACTAGTTGAATTAATATTCAAATTCCGACATTGTCTCTGAGACACGTAAATATCAAAAAAGAAGAGGGTTTTTTATTGATCTGGAAATGGCAGCAGGGTATGCTTATTGTATATAATAAAGACTATTGATTTTGTTAAGCAGAAAAATGGCACTTTAAAAAGCCCATTTCTTATCAAAAGAAACTGAGTGGTACTTTCCACCAGTCTAGAAGTTTTTAGAATCATTTTTTTAATGGAATAAAAAGTATAATTTGTCAGGAACATCCTTTATACCAACAGAATAAAAGTTCATCGCTATAATGGTTTACCTCTAATACCTAAATTGAAACTGCAATCTATTTCACCAAGTTAAAATCACAATGTCCTCCATGCAATAAAAGGACTTCATACTAAATAATAATTTCTTCAACTTACACTACTTAAAGAATATAAGGGAAGTGATTTCTTTTTAATACTCGGGTGAGACCTTTCCTTTCATAGTATTCTCTAATTATATCCCAGGTGGTTCACTTCCTAACAAAGTCCCAAAACCTAGATATAGACCAGGTTCTGTGAGATAGAGCATATGTTCACATGTATCCATAAACTAGGGTAAAATATATAACTGAAAGCAGAAGTACACTAGAGTTTGCGGTGAGTACCCCCCCACACACACTTCCTCTCCACTATTCTAATCTTTGGGTCCATGATTGCTCAACAATTTGTTTCGCTTTGTATGTTAACTCTCTTTACAGCCACCAGGTTCCAGATGCCATCAGGATGCCGGCCATACCTCCCTGGACTGAAGACCTCACCAATGTGTCCTGGGGCTCCGCTTCCCCAGAGACCCATCCTACTAGGGAAAGAAAGAGACAGACTGGGAGTATGGATCAACCAGTCAACGCCCATGTTCAGCGGGGAAGCAATTACAGAAGCCAGACCTTCCACCTTCTGCAACCCACAACAACCCTGGGTCCATGCACCCAGAGAGATAGAGAATAGGAAAGCTATTGGGGAGGAAATGGGATATAGAGATCTGGTGGTGGGAATTGTGTGGAGTTGTACCCCTCCTATCCTACGGTTTTGTTAATGTCTCCTTTCTTAAATAAATAAATAAATAAATAAGAAATAGTATAATGCAAAAAAAAAAAAAGAAGAAGAAGAAAAGAAAGATATGGAGACGGACGGTAGCGCAGTGGGTTCAGGGCAGGTGGCACAAAGCACGAGGACCAGCGTAAGGATCCCAGTTCGAGACCCGGCTCCCCAACAGTGAAGCAGGTCTGTAGGTGTCTATCTTTCTCTCCCCCTCTTTATCTTCCCTTCCTCTCTCCATTTCTCTATCCTATCCAACAACGACATCAATAACAACAACAATAATAACTACAACAATAAAACAACAAGGGGAAAAAAAGGAAAAATAAATAGATAAATTAAAAAAAAAGAAAAGAAAGATGTTAAAAAAACTGATGATGATGTTTGAACAGAAAGCCAATAGACATTATTTAAATAAGTGACAATTACTTCAATGAATAATAAAACCCAAAGTGCTATAGATTTACAAGACCTTACTGCCATTTATCATGGAATCACCAATCACTGATGTTTTACAATTTGCTGATAAAGGAGACAGAGCTTGCTACCACTTGATACAAAAACCTGGCAGTTAGACTGGAGCCTCAGACATGAGAATCTCTTTGCATAACCATTATGCTATCTCCTCTGTCCAAATCATTTTTTTTCTTGATCTTAAAGAAAGATTTATTTAAAAATAAAAACATACACTTGAATCCTAATTTCACTAATTGCCTAGATAAGTGCTTATCTCTAGACTGACCTCAAATTCTACCAAAAGATACAGTTTGACAGTATTTCCAAACTCACTGGGGTCAAAATACCACCACATGACCGAGAGATATAGCTCATAGAATGTGAGGAGTGCTTTATGACAATTCTCAGTATCAACATCCACCTTACAGAATCCCTGACATCAGGAAGAACTTCCCTACCCTGCTATCCTCTTCATTCAGAACTATTGCATTAGCGAGACATGTATGTCTGAGTTATTACTATATTTGATCCAGGGAATTTTTTTAGAGCTAAGCCCTGGCTATTAGGAATACTAGGGGTCAACTTGGGACTTCTCTCATGCAGTTTCTGTGCGCCATTGCCACACAGTTGCCCAAACCCTGACCTATTATTTGCAAAAGAATCCTGACTGATACAAAAATGTGTAGTTAAACAGGATTGTCCTGTGAAGACGATACTAAATTATGAATATTGAGTTTTGGTATCCTTTGAAAGGCAGGTGCAAACAATCAAACAGATATAACAGTAGCCTGGAATTCATGAGGGGTTTCCTAGTCTCTTGCATAACATTTGGTAAACCTGTTTCTAGTAACAATTTAGAAGAAAGCAGGTAGGGGTAGACAGCATAATGGTTATGCAAAGAGACTCTCATGCCTGAGGCTCAAAAGTCCCAGGTTCAATCCCCCACACTACCATAAACCAGAGCAGAACAGTACTCTGGTAAAATAAAAAGGGGGAGGATGGGGGCAAACGCTGTTGCACTGTCCTGACTTGTTTTAGCAAAATATTACAAGAAAATAACTGACTCAAAAAAGAAATTGTATGGGAGGTGGGGGGCTGGGTGGTGGCGCACCTGGTTGAGTGCACATGTTACAATGCACAAGGACTGAGGTTCAAGCTCCCAGTGCCCCCTGCAGGGATAAAGCTTTGCAAGTAGTGAAGCAGTGTGGCAGATGTCTCTCTCCCTATCTCCCCCTTCCTCTCAATTTCTGGCTATCTCTATCCAATAAATACAGATATATATATATATATATATATATATATATATATATATATATATATATATGACAAAAGAAATTGGATGGACTGCAAACGAATGACAAGAACTAAGGAATATTTACAAAAATGGAAAATGCTAGGGTTAAAACAATCTGCTTCTGTATCCTAGGAGTCTAGACAAGTATTAGATTAACAATTCTATTTTTTAAATTAAGTTATCTATTCCCTTTTGTTGGTCTTGTTGTTTTATTGTTGTAGTTATTATTGATGTCCTTGTTGTTGGATAGGACAGAGAGAAATGGAGAGAGGCAGGGAAGACAGATGGGGAGAGAAAGATAGACACCTGCAGACCTGCTTCACCACTTATGAAGCCACTCCCCTGCAGGTGGGGAGCCGGGGAGCCAGGGGTTCGAACCAGGATCCTTATGCTGGTCCTTGCTTTGCACCACCTGCGCTTAACCCACTGTGCTACCACCTGACTCCCTAGATTCACAAATTCTATAATTACATCTCAGCTTTAAAATAAATGAATGACATAGCTCTTGATCAAAGCTCCAGTGCATAGTGGACAGTTACCTCCTCCTCCTCTTCCTCCTCCTCCTCCTCCTCCTCCTTCTTCTTCTTCTTCTTCTTTTTTTTACCAGAGCACTGTTCAGCTCTGGCTTATAGTGGTGTGAGGAATTGAATCTGGGACTTTGGAACCTCAGGCATGAGAGTCTCTTTGCATAAACACTATGCTATCAACCCTCTGCCTGACAGTTATCTTCTTATTGCTACACATACTTCAAGACAATAAGATGATAAGAGGAGACAATGAAAGAAAGAAAGAAAGAAAGAAAGAAAGAAAGAAAGAAAGAAAGAAAGGAAAAAAAGGTATGTTTAAGAACCAAGTAAAAACTTTGAATCTGTTAACTTGACCTTGAATTTCCTTGAAATAAATAGTTCAAATGTATCGTAAATACTACAATAAATGTATTCCTTGACTCTATCCTGAGAAAACTCATTTGGGTAAATTAAGTTTAGGACACCCAAACTTTCATCTATAAACTGTAAAAAAAAAAAACATGATGTTTTACATTCTGTCTGGTCCTCAGGGGTATTGCTGGGACTAGAGGACACAACCACTTAAAGTGGCCTTTTAAATATTTTTCTTTCTAAAAAACACTGTTTTTATATTTTATGCAATAGAGACAGAAATCAAGAAGGAGGGAGAGACAGAGAGAAAGACTTCTGAAGAATTGCTTTACTGCTTATGAAGCTTTTCCTACCCCACCCCACCCCCCTGGGTGGGGACTTGGAGGTTGAACCCTGATTCTTGTGCACAGTAACAGGTGTACTCAACCAGGTGTGCCACTACCTGGCCCCTCTCTGTTAATTTTCTGATGGATTCAGAGATGGGAGAAGGAGAGAGAGAGAGAAGGATAGGGGAGTGGAGGGGGAGGAGGGGAGGGAAATGAAGGAAGGGAGGGGAGGAGAGAGGAGAGAAGAGGAGAAGAGAGGAGAGGAGAGGAGAGGAGAGGAGAGGAGAGGAGAGGAGAGGAGAGGAGAAGGGAGGGGAGGGGAGGGAAGGGGAAGGGAGGGGAGGGGAGGTTAGGGGAACGGAGGGGAGGTTAGGGGAGGGGAGGTTAGGGGAGGGGAGGTTAGGGGAGGGGAGGGGAGGGGAGAGGGAGAGGGGGAGGGAGAGGGAGAGGGAGAGGGAGAGGGAGAGGGAGAGGGAGAGGGAGAGGGAGAGGGAGAGGGAGAGGGAGAGGGAGAGGAGAGAAGAGAAACATTTAGCTCTATTCCACTTCTTATGAAGCTTTTTCCAAGCAGGTAAGTATTGGGGGGGGGGGTGGTTTGAAGCCTGGCCTTAGTATATAATTATTTTTAGTTCTACCAAATGTGCTACCAACAGTTCCACATTTTACATTTTGTAATCAACAAAGTACTCATGAAAACATATCTCTAGTGCCTATTTCAATTGTGATTGTAAGACAGTGGTTGGGCATGGGAAAGGTGAAAAGAAATTTTGAGGGGGCCAGGTGGTAGGGAAGAGGATTAAGCACACATGGCACAAAGCACAGAGGACCAATGCAAGGATCCCAGTTAGATGCTCTGGCCCCCCACCTGCAGGGCAGTCACTTCACAAGCAGTGAAGTAGGTCTGCAGGTGTCTATCTTTCTCTCTCCCTCTTTGTCTTCCCCTCCTCTCTCCATTTCTCTCTGTCCCATCCAATAACAAAAACAGCAATTGCAACAATAACAACAAGGGCAGCAACAAAATGGGGAAAAGGGTCTCCAGGAACCATGGATTCATTTTGCAGGCACCAAGCTACATGAATAACCCTGGGGACAAAAGAAAGAAAGAAAGAAAGAAAGAAAGAAAGAAAGAAAGAAAGAAAGAAAGAAAGAAAGAAAAAAAGAAAGAGAAAGAAAGAAAGAAAGAAAGAAAGAAAGAAAGAAAGAAAGAAAGAAAGAAAGAAAGAAAAAAAGGAAAGGAAAGGAAAGGAAGGAAGGAGGGAGGGAAGGAAGGACAGAAGAAAGAAAGAAAGAAATTTTGTGTATGGTGAATCTCTGCCTTGCTGCTTCTTCCACTCTCCTCTCTCTCTTTCTCTTTCTTAAGGATATAGGGTAAATATATAGGTGGAGAGGGTGCTTAACAATATCATGTATGAAAAAAGCCCTTATTTCTTTCCCTGGTACTAGGCAAAAAAATGTTTTTTAACTTTTGCCTCCATTGAAAAAATTCTATATTAAGTGGGGGAGATAGCATAATGGTTATGCAAAGAGACATTTATGCCTGGGACTTCAAAGTTCCAGGTTCAATTCCCCATACCACCATAAGCCAGAGCTGAGCAGTACTCTGTTAAAAAAAAAAAAAAAAAGTAATAACAAAAATAAAATAATTTTAAAAAAGGAAAAAGAAAACAGTATAGTCACGGGCCCTTGGAATATAACTAAAATATGCCTATTAACTATCTACAAAATGGAGACCCCCTAACTCTTCATCTGCACTATTCCAGCCTTTAGGTTCATGATTAGTCAACAATTTGTCTGGCTTTATATGTTAACTCTCTTTTCAGCCACCAGGCTCCAGATGCTAACATGATGCCAACCAGACTTCCCTGAACAGAGGACCCCACCAATGTGACCTGGAACCCCATTTCCCCAGAGCTCTACCCCAGTAGGGAAAACTAGGGAAACTGGGTAAAAGCTGGGAGTATGGATCGACCTGCCAATGCCCATGTTCAGTGGGGAAGCAATTTCAGAAGCCAGAACTTCCACCTTCTGCATCCCACAATAACCCTGGGTCCATACTCCCAGAGGGTTAAAGAATAGGAAAGCTATCACAGGAGGGGATAAGATACGGAGTTCTGGTGGTGGGAATTGTGTGGAGTTGTACCCCTCTTATCCTATGGTTTTTGTCAATGTTCCTTTTTATAAATAAAAATCAAAAGAAAAAAAATAAAAAAGAAAAATACTATAAAATATTAGGATAGAAAAATAATTGCTAGGAACTGGGTGGTGGTACACCTAGTTGATCGCACATGTTGCCATGCTCAAGGACCCTGGTTCAAGCCTCTAGTCCCCATCTGTATTGGGAAATCTTTGCAAGTGGTGAAGTATTGCTATAGGTGTCTCTCTGTCTCTATTCTTCTCTATCTCCCTCTTCTCTCTTGAATTCTGGCTGTCTCCATTCAATAAATACATAAAGATAATAAAAAATTTAAAAATAAAATAAAAATAACTGTTTCAACATTTTATTTAACTATTCATTTACTGGAGAGATGCAAAGAGGAAGGGGGAGTTAGAGAGGGAGAGAAAAAGAGACACCGGCAGCATTGCCTCACTGCTTGTGACACTTTTCCCCAGTTTCCTGTGGGTGACTGGAGGTTGGACCTGGTTTCTTGCACATGGTTATGTGTGTGCTCTACCCTTTGTAGGGTATAGGATTATAAATAAATAAATAAATAAATAAATAAATAGACATAGATATAGATATATAGATATTCCTTGATGATTGAACTTTTTCTCCAATTAATAACAATTTAAGGCCAGAAAGATCATCAGGAAAGTACACTCCCTTTGTTATATGTAAGATTTAGATTAGAGGGTGTAGGGCGGTAGCGCAGTGGGTTAAGCACAGGTGGTGCAAAGCGTAAGGACTGGCATAAGGATCCCAGTTCGAGCCCCCGGCTACCCAACAGCAGGGGCGGGGGTCGCTTCGCAAGCAGTGAAGCAGGTCTGCAGGTGTCTGTCTTTCTCTCCCCTGCTCTGTCTTCCCCTCCTCTCTCCTTTTCTGTCTGTTCTATTCATCAACAATCACATCAATAACAACAACAACAATAAAAAAACTACAATAATAAAACAACAAGGGCAACAAAAGGGAATAAATTAAAAAAAATAATAAATAAATAAGATTTAGATTAGAGCCCAGGCCTCATCACACTGGTGCTGTACTTTTTTTTTCTCCATCTATCTGTGATTCTATCTTAAAAAAAGAGAGAAAAATTATAGAAAAAAATTATAGAAAAAAGATAGAAGTACTTAAATGGTTTCCAATACCAAATATGATTTGTATTTACATACACGTTTCAAAATTTGTGTGGAATGCTAATATATATATATGTATATATATGAAACATGATGCATTAAAATATTGATTTCATTTCAATTATAATCTCTATCTGTATATTATGCTAAGATTTCCTTCCCTGAATGCTCTAGTAGTTGTCATTCCTAATTTCACCTAAGACTGAACTTTATTACATTGATAGAAAGTTGTAAATATTATTACTTGTTAAAATGCATTTGTTCTTATCAGTCCAGTTTAAATAGATGAGTTCCCAGATCATGTCAACTAAGTGATTTATGTTCTTCTGAACTTCCAGAGCAATTTGGAATTTTATATCAC
Source organism: Erinaceus europaeus (assembly GCF_950295315.1). Lineage (NCBI taxonomy): Eukaryota > Metazoa > Chordata > Mammalia > Eulipotyphla > Erinaceidae > Erinaceus > Erinaceus europaeus. The sequence continues at coordinate 63,406,944 of NC_080166.1, read as the reverse complement.
TTTACACTCTCTGCCATATATTATAATTACTTTCATAGATTACTTTATTAATATCATAGAAACCTCTTTGAATGGTTTTGTCTTAGTCCATCTTTTGTCCTATGTGTTAAAAATCTCCGCATGTGTGTGTGTACTAAAATTATGACTGGTGTTCCTCAGTACAATATATATAAACACACATTTATTTCTTTACAAGATCTCTTTCAAGCTCTGTACCATGGAATTCATAAGAGTTTTTTGTTGTTGCTGTTGTTGTTTTTTGTATAATAATGGCTGTGTCACACTTATCAGCATGATTTGCTTCCCAACTTTTCTGTCTAGTGTAAAGTTTGCATTTCTGTTACTGTTCATGATTCCTTTTGATTGCATTTGGCAGTCACTAGCTCTCTGTGGATCTGTCCAATCTAAACTTCCACTTGGCCAAATGTAAAATAGGGGATGGAAGTACCCTTCAGTTCACTGAGGGTCAAAACCAACATTGGAGTATATAAAGTAACACTTAAGAGACTAGAGAGAGTTCAGTAGGCAGGGTGTATGCCTTGTCATGTGAACAGATTAGGATTGAATCTTGGCAACACAAGAAGCACCATGGGAGCCAAGGAAGCTCTGCTGGTGTAGTATCACTTGCTCTCTTTCTGAATGAAACATGGATAGAAGAGATGGCAGAATGCATGCTAAAGGACTTGACTTTACAAAAGTATAACACGACAACAATAATAATAGCTACGTGTATAAATCATGAGAAAAGTAACTTAATATGGTAATATTCCATACTAATTAACAAGTTGATGTTAGCCTTTAGATGCAATAACTGCAACCCTCAAGGATCTACATAGCTTAAAAAACAAAAGAAAAAAAAGCCGTTTCTGATCTTATTTATTAGGTCCTACTTTTAAGTTTAATCATTTGGTATTTGTTGTTGTTGTTGTTGTTGTTGTTGATCTTCTTCTTCTTCTTCTTCTTCTTCTTCTTCTTCTTCTTCTTCTTCTTCTTCTTCTTTTTATTTTGGGGGGATTATCTCACTTAACAAGATGTCTTCTAGCTCCATCCAAGATGACACAAAAGAAATGTGGACTGGGTCTGGTGTATATCATCAAAGCAGTGAATGAGGGCGAAGAAGAGCAAAGGAAGGGTGGAAGGAGAATGGGTGCATAATGAAATTAGACCCATGTAACAATGACTGCATTGTAAAGCATTAACCTCTCAATGAGGAAAAAAAAAAAGCCAAGTTTCTATAGAGATGCCTAAAATAAAAGAAATGAAACTAGCCTTTCTTTCTGTTTCCCTCTCTCACCTTTTCTTTCTTTCTCTTTATATTTCTTTCTTTCTCTCATTGCCTTCCTTCTTTCCTTCCTTCCTTCCTTCCTTCCTTCCTTCCTTCCTTCCTTCTTCTTTCCTTCCTTCCTACTACCAACAGAGTTATATAGGAGGTTTGGTGCCTCCTAGACAAATCCACTGATCCTATGGCCATGTTTTTTTTTTTTTTTCTTGTTTTACTTTTTTCTGATAGACACAGAGAAATTGAGAGAGCAGAGAAGAGAAAGGGAAAGGTAAAGAGAGACACTTGCAGCAGTGCTCCAGAGTGGGCTAGAGTCTGGATCCTTGCATGTGATGACATGTTTGCTATCCTGGATGCTCCATTTCCCAGTCTCACTGGGTTTTCTACAAAACTACAGTTAGAGTCCGATAGGGTGAAATGTACAAAAGAAAATTCATTTCCTTGGAGAAAAGTCATGGTATGAAAATACATCTCTGGCTGGGCGGAGCCAAGATGACAACTGGAAGGTAGCTGCACCAGTAGGAGCTCTGACAACAAATGCTAGAAAGCCTTAGAAATCCTGGACTTTAGCGGGACAAAAGAGGCATCCTAAACGTGAGTCCAAGGAGGTGATTGTAATTCCATTTGGGTTAAAAATTAGAGCAAAAAGAGAGGAAATTTCTTGATTATTTCTCTCAGCCCCCTTCTCCCCATAACCAGACCTGGGGTTTGGGAGCTGCTGCAGGCAGGCTCCCTGCTGAGCTCCTTTCTTTACCAAGATTCCTGACCCACCAGGGTGCCATTCCAACCACTCTTCCTAGGCTATTTTGGTTTTTCCTCTGAGTAATGGATTTAGACCCATTTGGAGTGACAATGAGCTGATCAAGTAAGCCTCACCCAGCCTGGGGAAGACTGCTTGAAAGTTGTTTTTTTTTCTTCTTTTGTTTGGTTTTGTGTTTTCTTTCTCAATCAGTTGTCTAGACTAAATGTGCATACGCTAACAGGGAGCTGTCCAAGCTACAGACCCACTGCTTGGGCTTTTTACTCTGTTCTATTTTACTAATACTATTATGTATACACGCATATACCTTTGCCCCCCCCCTCAGGTTGACCAAAATTAACTCTTAGTATACCTTCCATTGCTAGGCAACAAGAACTATTACTCACTGTGAGAGAAAATTGTCTCACTTTTCATACCTCCTCTATGCACTCTTGCCCTTCTCCCACCTCCAAGCCAATTAAAAAACAAAACAGGGAGTCGGGCTGTAGTGCAGCGGGCTGAGCGCAGGTGGCGCAAAGCACAAGGACTGGCATAAGGATCCCAATTCGAACCCCGGCTCCCCACCTGCAGGGGAGTCACTTCACAGGTGGTGAAGCAGGTCTGCAGGTGTCTATCTTTCTCTCCTCCTCTCTGTCTTCCCCTCCTCTCTCCATTTCTCTCTGTCCTATCCAACAACGACAACAACAATAATAACTACAACAATAAAACAACAAGGGCAACAAAAGGGAATAAATAAATATAATAAATATTAAAAAAAAAAACAAAAAAATACAAAAAAAACCCCCACAACTCTCCTTTCACTGTTTTTTTTTAACTGTTTTCTTCTTTTTTATTTTCTCTCTTTTTTTCCCCGTCTTCCTTTCTCCCTTCCTCCTCTCTCTGCCTTCTGAATTCACTGATACTCATTAGTAAACTATTTCAGGGAAGAAATCTGACTCAGAGTGGACTCTATTTGTGTTTGTCTCTGCTCTACTTCCCCTTCTCCTCTTCCTACACCTAGAATTTACAGTAGACAGTAGATTTGCATACTTGTCTATTCCTTCTATCCCTTTTTTCCCTTTCTCTTTCTCTTTCATTTAAATTTGGTTGCAATTTTTTCATGAACTGGAGACATTGTGGGACTAACTGGTATTGGTTAAACTGCTTCAGTCATTGCTTTAGTTACTATTGTAATTTCCAATGGTGGTGATTGCATTTGTCACAAAGGCATTTAGTATAGCATGGTTTGTACACAAAACACAATAACTGAGGAACAACAGAACATAAAAATAAAAAACACATTAAAAAAAATGGGTAGATCAACAGCAAGTAAAACTGCTACTACAATGAATGAAGACAAGAGCCCAGAAGAAACTACAAATCAGCCAGAAGTAACCATATATAAGAAAAGCATGCAAGCAATAATAAATTTATTAATCACAGAAATGAAAACAACTTTGGAGGAAAGGAATATCAGTATTAGGGAAACAATGATCGAGACCCTCAAGGAAAATACTAACTACCTTGAGGCAATTATAGAATTGAAAGCTGAAATAGCTGAAATGAAGAAAGCAGCTGAGGGAAGGGAAAGTAGACTAGCAGAAGGAGAAGACAGAATTAGCCAGACAGAGGATGAGCTAGAGAAAAATAAGGAAAAGGTGAAAGAGCTAAAAAAGAGATTGAGAGACACTGAAAACAACAACAGAGACATATGGGATGATCTCAAAAGAAGTAACATTCGCATAATTGGCCTGCCAGAGGAAGAAAGAGAGGAAGGGGAAGCAAACATTTTAGAGGAAATCATAGAAGAAAACTTCCCAGACCTGAATAACTGAAAGGACATTAAGATCCAAGAGACTCAGAGAGTCCCAAACAGAATCAACCCAGACCTGAAGACACCAAGAACATCATAGTCACAATGAAAAGAAGTAAGGATAAAGAAAGGATCCTAAAGGCTGAAAGAGAAAAACAAAAAATCGGATACAGGGGAAAACCCATAAGACTATCAGCAGACTTCTACACCCAAACCCTAAAGGCCAGAAAAGAATGGCAAGATATCTATTGAGCCCTGAATGAAAAAATGTTTCAACAAGGATAATATATCCTGCTTGACTTTCATTCAAAATAGATGGAGTCATCATACCTTCTCAGACAAACAACAGTTAAAGGAAGCAACTGTCATCAAACCCTCTCTGAAAGAGGTTCTAAAAGACCTCTTATAAACAAGAGCATCACCATAATATTTGCAACATATCAGAACAAATTAAAACGTGTTGAACAATGGCACTACAACACATTAAATCCATATTATCAATAAATGTTAATGGCTTAAACTCACCCATCAAAAGGCACAGCGTGGGAGGATGGATCAGAAAACATAACCCAACCATATGCTGCTTGCAAGAATCCACTTGACCCAATAAGATAAACACAGACTTAAAGTGAAAGAATGGAAAACTATCCTATAGGTTAATAGACCACAAAAAAAGGCAGGAACAGCCATTCTTATCTCTGACATAATAGATTTTCAATTACATAAAGTAATAAAAGATAGGCAAGGTCATTACATAATGATTAAAGGATCAATCAGCCAAGAAGATTTAACAATTATTAGCATCTATGCACCCAATGAGGGATCATCTAAATACATCAAGCATCTACTCAAAGAACTTCAAAAATACATCAATAGTAATACAATAATAGTGGGAGACTTTAACACCTCATTCTCACACCTAGGCAGATCAACAAAGCACAGAATCAACAAAGAAACAAGAGAATTAAATGAAGAGATGGACAGACTAGACCTCTTGAACATTTTCAGAGTTCTTCACCCCCCAAAATAGGAATACACATTCTTTTCAAATCCACACAACAAATACTCAAGGATAGAGCACATGTTAGGACATAAAGACAGCATCAACAAATTCAAGAGCATTGAAATCATCCCAAGTATCTTCTCAGACCACAGTGGAGTAAAGCTAACATTTAACAACAAACAGAAAATTATTAAAAGTCACAGAATTTGGAAACTAAACAACATACTCCTTAAGAACCACTGGGTCAGAGAGACACTCAAGCAGGAAATACAAATGTTTCTGGAAATTAAGACACAACCTATCAAAATATTTGGGACACAGCTAAAGCAGTACTGAGAGGGAAACTCATAGCCATACAATCACATATTAAACAACAAGAAAAAACCCAAATAAACAACCTTACTGCACACCTCAAGGACTTTGAGGAAGAGGAACAAAGGAACCCTAAAGCGACCAGAAGGACAGAAATCACTAAAATTAGACAGAAATAAACAACATAGAAAATAAGTGAACCATACAAAAGATCAATGAAGCCAAATGTTTGTTCTTTGAAAAATTAAACAAGATTGATAACTAGGGGTAGCCAGACTCACTAAACAAAAAAGAGAGAAGACTCAAATTCATAGAATTGTAAATGATAGAGGAGATATCACAACTGACACCACAGAAATCCAGAAAATCATGCGAAACTTCCAAGAACTATATGCCACCAAGCTAGAAAATCTGGAAGAAATGGAAGAATTCCTAGAAGCATATGCCCTTCCAAAAATGAACCTAAATGCACCAATCACAGACAAAAAAATCAAAACTTTTATTAAGAATCTCCCCAACAACAAAAGTCCAGGACAAGATGGCTTTACAAATGAATTCTACAAAACCTTCAGGAAACAGTTAATATCCATACTCCTAAAGCTTTTCCATAAGATCGAAGAAACAGGAGCACTCCCTTCCACCTTCAATGAAGCCAATATCACACTGATACCAAGAGCAGATAGGGACACAACGAAAAGGAAAAACTATAGACTGATATCTCTGAAAAACATAGATGCCAAAATATTAAACAAGATCTTGGCCAACAAGACACAGCAGCAAATCAAAAAGATTGTTCATCATGACCAAGTGGGATTCATCCCAGGAATGCAAGGCTGGTTCAACATATGTAAGCCTATCAAAGCCATTCACCACATCAATAAAAGCAAAGCCAAAAACCATGATTATCTCAATAGATGCAGAGAAAGCCTTTGACAAAATCCAACACCCATTCATGCTCAAAACTCTACAAAAATGGGAATAAATGGGAAATTCCTCAAGATAGTGGAATCCATGTATAGCAAACCTACAGCCAACGTCATACTCAATGGACAGAAGCTGAAATCATTACCCCTCAGATAGGGGACTAGACAGGCTGTCCACTATCACCATTACTCTTCAACATAGTATTGGAAGTTCTTGCCATAGCAATCAGGCAAGAGAAAGAAATCAAAGGAATACAGATTGGAAGGGAAGAAGTCAAGCTCTCACTATTTAAAGATGATATGATAGTATACATATAAAAACCTAAAGAATCCAGTAGAAAACTACTGGAAGTTATTAGGCAATATAGCGAGGTGTCAGGCTACAAAATCAATGTACAAAAATCAGTGGCATATCTCTATGCAAACACTAAATCTGAAGAAGAAGACATCCAGAAATCACACCCATTTACTCTTTCAACAAAATCAATAAAATACCTAGGAGTAAAGTGGACCAAAGCAGCGAAAGACTTGTATACTGAAAACTATGAGTCACTCTTCAAGGAAATAGAAACTGATACCAAGAAATGGAAAGACATCCTATACTCATGGATAGGAAGAATAAATATCATCAAAATGAATATTCTCCCCAGAGCCATATACAAATTTAATGCAATACCCATCAAAGTTCCACCAAGCTTCTTTAAGAGAATAGAACAAACACTACAATCATTTATCTGGAACCAGAAAACACCTAGAATTGCCAAAACCATCTTGAAAAAAAGAAACAGAAATGGAGGCATCAAACTCCCAGACCTCAAACTGTATTATAAAGCCATCATCATCAAAACAACCTGGTACTGGAACAAAAATAGGCACACAGACCAGTGGAACAGAATTGAAAGCCCAGACCTAAACCCCCACACCTATGGACATCTAATCTTTGATAAGGGGGCCCAAATGATTAATTGGAAGAAGGAGGCAATCTTCATAAATGGTGCTGGGGAAACTGGGTTGTAACATGCAGAAGAATGAAATTGAACCACCTTATCTTACCAGAAACAAAAATCAACTCCAAATGGATCAAAAACCTGGATGTCAGATCAGAAATTATCAAATACTTAGAGGAAAACATTGGTGAAACACTTTCCCACCTAAACCTCAAGGACATCTTTGATGAAAGAAACTCAATTGCAAGGAAGACTAAAGCAGAAACAAACCAATGGGACTATATCAAACTGAAAAGCTTCCACACAGCCAAAGAAACTGTCACACAAACAAAGAGACCTCTCACAGAACGGGAGAAGATCTTCACATGCCAAACATCAGACAAGAGAGTAATCACCAAAATATACAAAGAACTCAGCAAACTTAGCACCAAAAAAGCAAGTGATCCCATCCAAAAATGGGCAGAGGATATGAACAAGACTTTCACTTCAGAGCAGATTCAAAAGCTTAACTAACATATGAAAAATTGCTCCACGTCGCTGATTGTCAGAGAAATGCAAATTAAGACAACACTGAGATACCATCTCACTCCTGTGAGAATGGCATACATCAAAAAGGACAGCAGCAACAAATGTTGGAGAGGCTGTGGGGACAGAGGAACCCTTCTACACTGCTGGTGGGAATGTAAATTGGTCCAGTCTCTCTTTAAAGCAGTCTGGAGAACTCTTACAAGGCTAGACATAGACCTTCCATATGACCCAGTAATTCCTCTCCTGGGGATATACCCCAAGGATTCCATAATGCCCAACCAAAGAGATATGTGTACATCTATGTTCATAGCAGCACAATTCATAATAGCTAAAACCTGGAAGGAACCCAGGTGCCCAACAACAGATGAGTGGCTGAGAAAGCTGTGGTACATATACACAATGGAATACTATGCAGCTATTAAGAACAATGAGCCCACCTTATCTGACCCATCTTGGACAGAGTTAGAAGGAATTATGTTAAGTCAGCTAAGTCAGATGGGGGAGGGGGTGTGACGGGGGTGGGGGGGCTGGGTGGGGATGGGACACAGTCTTTTGGTGGTGGGAATGGTGTTTATGTACATTCCTATTGAAGTGTAAACATATAAACCACTATTTAATTAATATGAGAGGGGAAAAATGGATCATATGTCTAGAACTTCTTAAAACACAGACTGAGTCTTTTTAATACATAGGCTGAGTCTTTGATATGTGAACTCTCTCAAAAGCCTAGACCAGGAGGAACAGAAGAAACCGGTAGCACAGCAATATACAAGATGCTGGGTATTATACCCCAAACCCTAACAAAGGGACTTTCCAAAGTTAACCCAATCACCAAATAATGTGATGATAATAATAACTATCCATTTTCTTCTTGAACCCTAAGACAATAGGAACCTCTCATTTCCACTATAGAGCCTATATTTTCCCCAGTCCTGGAAGCTTAGGGTGGGGCCCACTTTCCTACATGCTTCTCTCAATTCAAATCAAATAATATTGCATCCGCGGATTGAAACCTAATCAAAGCAATGACTGCCACCACAACATGCTTCACTTCATACTGTGTCCAGAGAGTTCAGATGTGGAATGACAACCCTTCAGCTTCATCACTCGGGTGAGACCATTCCTTTCATAGTATTCTCTAATTCCATTCTAGGTGGTCCACTCCTCAATAAAGTCCCCAAACCTAGATATATAGTCCAGGTCCCCTGAGATAGAGTATAGGTTCACACGTGCCCATAAACTAGGGGGAAAATATATACCTGAAAGCCGAAGAACACAAGAGCATGCAGGGAATACTCTCAACACTTCATCTGCACTATTCCAGTCTTTAGGTCCATAATTGTTCAACAGTTTGTCTGGCTTTGTATGTTAACTCTCTTTTCAGCCACCAGGTTCCGGATGCCAACAAGATGCTGACCAGACTTTCCTGTGCACAGGACCCCACCAATGTGTCCTGGAGCTCTGCTTCCCCAGATCTCCTCCCTACTAGGGAAAGAGAGAGGCAGACTGGGAGTATGGATCAACCAGTCAACGTCCATGTTCAGCGGGGAAGCAATTACAGAAGCCAGACCTTCCACCCTCTGCAACCCACAACGACCCTGGTCCATACTCCCAGAGAGATAGAGAATGGGAAGGCTATCAGGGGAGGGGGTGGGATATGGAGATCAGGTTATGGGAATTGTGGAACTGTACCCCTCTTATTCTATGGTTTTGTTAATGTCTCCTTTCTTAAATAAAAAAATAAAATAAAAATAAATAAATTTTAGAAAAAGAAAATAAATCTCTGAAAAAAAACTTCTGTAATGAATTTCAGGAGCATAAGATATAGTTTTATATATCTGCACATGCATTTTAAATATTATAGAACAATCTATGATTTAAATTGATAATTTTGCTAATGTGTTTCCCTATGTCTTGGTAGAAACTAAGCACATATTCATTATGATTGTAAGAGAAATATATTTACTTTTTTAATATCTAAAATATTTGGTAAGTATAAGCAATTCTCTATAATCATTTTTAAACTTATGATAAAAATGTTAATGGAATTTTAAAAAGAAAACTGGTGGGAGAAGTAAATAAAGAAAGGAAAGCATACTCCAAAGCATGCTCCCAGAGGGATAGAGAATGGGAAAGCTATCGGGGGAGGGGGTGGGATATGGAGATTGGGCGGTGGGAATTGTGTGGAGTTGTACCCCTCCTACCCTATGGTTTTGTTAATTAATCCTTTCTTAAATAAAAAATAAAAAAATAAAAAAAGAAAGGAAAGCAGGAGAGGGAGCAAGGAGTTATGAAATGGCATTCATCACTCTGGCATCAACGTTAGTGGATGAAAGCGGTAGATCCCTTTCCAGTTTGCAGGAAAAAGAACATATTGTACAATTATGTCCTGTGCTGAATATATTGTTGGCATTCAACCAATTAATAATAACAAGCTCAACACAACTCTGTCTGCGATAAGAATAAGGCTTCTAATATTAGTCACAGTCTGCTTGGCTTTGGGTTGGCTTAGATAAATGTAGTAAAGACAAGGAAAACATCCCACTCCACACTTTTTGGCTAATTTAATATCTTTGCTAAGTGCTTAGGTAGTAAAGTGACAGACACAAAGAAAAATGCATGGATTGATTGCACTGATAGATAGAGTCCATTTTAGCACAAAGAAAAACCCTTATAATTAGAGGTGAATACATGGTTTCTTGCCATCCATCACATATGCAAGTTTAGGAAAGTATTTTTGTAATGAATTAGAAATGAGTAATATTTCATACTACCGTGTATTATCTACATCTAGCCAGAAATGGCTGAGTCTGGACTGACAATTAATATGATTCAAAAATAGTTCAACACTTTTCAGAGACCTTTCCATGTATTTCTCTGCCAAAACAACTTTTTTTTTTTTTAACAACATAGCATTTTTAAAGCACTTGAGTCATTCAAATTGCATGACTTTTTTTGTAAAGCTTTTCTGAAGTAACTTCTCAAATCCTATCTTAACATCTTGGTGAATGGAAACCTATTTTAACCGGTCTGGCTTCACGGGCAGGTAACAGAGACGACCAGAGACACACGGCTGAGCTGAGAACGCAGTTTAATCTTTATTCATGAGCGGGCAATGTGATCCTCCATCTTTCTCCTCCTCCCACGGCAGAGAGGGACTCTCTCAGTAAGTAGGGTAGGGGGCTGAGAGAAAAAGAGGCAGGAAACTAGCAGAGGCTAAACCACAATCTGGGGGGGAGGGGGGTGAGGCCAAAACCAATGTGAAGCATACAACAGAAACCCAATAATAGGTACTTAGTTCTCATAGAATCAGAAAAAGAAATTATAGTGTGGGGCTCTATTTTAATAAAATAACAGTGCATAAACTAATATAGAAAAGTGAACACGGTCTCTCAACCTGAATGATAAAATCAGACAAGGCTCTATGAAAGCAAACATGCACCAGGGCCTGGCTCTGTGGAAGAATGTATAAAATATATGTATAGGGGATACTCAGACCTTAAAACCACTGACCCTAAACAGAATCTCAGTAACTATACAGTATGTTCTCTTATTTAACAAGAAGGAGAGGCACATACCAAGAGAAAGAGAGTAAAAGAAAAACTGGGAGAAAGCAAAGAGAAGATTTGGGTGGCAGACTGAAAATGTACTAAGATATTTGACTCATTCTTTCCACATTTTATCAGTCTGAAAAATACTGATCCATTGAAACAGTATATGAAAATGTAAATAGAATAGACTGTAATAGAAAAGAACACGTGTACATACTACAACAGGCTTGTTTTGTTGGACTCAAGAATGAATAATTTTAATACTATAAAATAAAAACATCGGGAGTTGGGCAGTAGCGCTACGGGTTAAGCGCACGTGGCTCAAAGCGCAAGGGTAAGGAACCGGGTTCTTCCGGGTGCTAGCCCCCCCCCCCCCCCCCCCCCCCCCCCCCCCCCCCCCCCCCGCCAACAGCAGGTGAGTCACTTCACAAGCGGTGAAATAGGTCTGCAGGCGTCTATCTTTCTCTCCCCCTCTCTGTCTTCTTCTCCTCTCTCTATTTCTCTCTGTCCTATTCAACAACGCAACAACGACAATAGCAATAAAAACAATAATAATAACTACAACAAAATAAAACAACCAGGGAAACAAAAGGCGGAAAAAAAACAGCTTCCAGGAGCAGTAGATTCATGGTGCAGGCACCGAGCCCCAGCAATAATCCTGGAGGCAAAAAAATATAAATAAATAAATAAATAAATAAATAAACCCTCCAAGCTTATTTAAATATAGAGAATAGGATTGACCTTCAAATGGTAGTCTCTTAAAATTGTGCTACAAAGTAAAGGAAAGCAAAGAATTTTTTCCATCAAAGTTTATGTTTATTGCTTAAATATTCACATCTAGAACTCCAAATACATAAAGAAGAATGAAAGTAGTTATGGTGGTGAGCAGTAAGAAGCCATAACAGAAGTTTATCTCAAAGAAATTTTACTAAACACAAATAAAGGCAATTTATAGCTACCTCTCTGCTTAAATTTCTAGCTATCATCAGGGAGATGGTATTAGAATCAGGTAGGATTCTTGGCATCTTTTAAAATGTTCATTTCTTATGGATAGTAAAAGGAATTTGATTACTTTTATTCAGTTTTATGAAAATTGGGAAAAGCATAAGTCAAAAATTTGTATTGACAAATTTCTCATCAAGTTTGAAAATATTAAAATGACAATAAAATTAATGAAGCTGGTGTAGAAAATTATTAATGAATGTGAATTGCTTCATATCCTTAACTCTTTGCCTTAGGTAAACCCTTGACAATAAAAATGAATAAAATACATTTGGACAATTAGAAAATAATGAAAAACATTCAAGAATGACATTTGACAAAGGTAGATAAGGGCATATTGTACTTGAAAAAATGAGCATTTATAGATCAGCTGCCCCTGATGCGATATATCACAGATTATTAAGAAAATTGTGTCCCAGTGTATTGAATCACTTGCAATTTGTTTGAGGGCAAAAGGAAAATGGACTATACCTAATTAATGATGACAATGAAAGATGTTGATTCAATGGAAGATGTTTATAAATTATAAATGAAACAAAACAAAAAACATGACCCCCACAATTACGATATATGTAAGCAACTGCTATGTAGCAAGAGAATATCTTAAGAATGAAAGGAAAATATGTGTTGAATAATAAAAAAAAAGGTAGGAAAATCTTATGATATAAAATGGACTATGATAATTTCATAAGGACAGTGTGTCATGGAGCTGTGAAAGGATTCAGTGAGTAGGCATCCTTTAGCCATGACCTTTGAAATATCAGTGTTGAGTTTAGATTTTCAACATTTTATTTGCTATCTGCAGAACTCTGAGAAAGGAGATTTACTCCACCCCTACACCCCTTCTTCCCAAGGAAAAAAGACCAAGCAAACAAAAAAAAACTTACCAGGCTGGAAAAATAGCTCACTTGGATAATGTGATGGTTTGCCATGTGAAAGACTCAAGTTCAAGTCCAGTCCCCACCTCAGTGAAGAACTTTTTGGTGCTGTGGTCTCTCCCTCTCCCTCTCCCTCTCCCTCTCCCTCTCCCTCTCCCTCTCCCTCTCCCTCTCCCTCTCCCTCTTCCTCTCCCTCTCACTCTCCCTCTCCCTCTCCCTCTCTCTCTCTCTCCACACACACACACCACCTGCTCTCTCTCTGACTCTAACTTAAAAATTATGTTGCTTATTATTATTATTACCATTATTATTTGAGAGAGAAATAGACTGATAGAAGGGAGACATTATCATTTCCCCATTCATGGAGCTGCATTGTGTCATTCATGGTGCTCCCATAAGTGTCTGGGCCTCAGATACAGCGCCTCAGGCACAGGGCCTCACGCACAGCAAGGCATTTGCTCCTACTAGTTGGACTCTCAGTTACATTTTTCCTGACATTATACTCCAATTCAATGGATAACTTTGTCTTCTTTCAGTTCTTTTTATACACTAATATTGGACTTTATCAAATTATAAATAATGTTTTTTTTTGTAGTTGTTTATTTGTTTTTTAAGCCAAAATACTTACTGCTCAACTCTGGCATCTGGGGTGCTAGGGCTTGAACCTGGGACCTTTAGTGCCTCAAACATGAAGTATTTTTGCATAGCCATTGTGCTATCTCCTAAGATGGCCTTTATGTAATGATTTCTCCTCCTCCTCCTCCCTCCTCCTCCTCCTCCTCCTCCTCCTCCTCCTCCTCTTCCTTCTTCTTCTTCTTCTTCTTCTTTTTAACACATTTTCTTATTTTAAAATATTTATTTGGTTTATGTTGTAAGATTTAGAAATGTTATTTTAAAGGGTTATTATTTTTGGGAAAACTTTACAGAAGAATGGAAAATCAACATATGCTTATCTATTTTGTTTTGTTTCTAGTAGCATAATGCATTAATCAAGACTTTTTTTCAGATAAATTGAAACTGACTTAATTTTTTCCTTGTCAAGAGGGATCCCAAACAAATGATGTACAGTTGTATAACTCACTTTGGAATTGAAATGGGGTCTCTTCTCATGGTAATTTATCAAGGGCTATGGAAGTGTTACATATATCCTTGGAATCTGGATTTTTAAAAATATTTATTTATTTATTTTCCCATTTTGCTGCCCTTGTTTTTTTTTATATTGTTGTAGTTGTTGTTGTTGTCATTGTTGTTGGATAGGACAGAGAGAAATGGAGAGAGGAGGGGAAGACAGAGAGGGGGAGAGAAAGGTAGACACCTGCAGACCTGCTTCAACCACCTGTGAAGCGACTCCCCTGCAGGTGGGGAGCCAGGGGCTCGAACCAGGATCCTTAGCTGGTCTTTTCTTCTTACCATGTGCGCTTAACCTGCTGTGCTACAGTCCGACTCCCCAAAAAAATATCTGGATATTTTTTTCCACATCAAAATGTTTACATTTACATATGTTCAGTGTTGTAATGATCATGGCTTTATCTCAAAAAAATATGTTAACATCTCATGAACTACCTTAGCTTGGTCTGCTAGATAGGTCACTTGTGAGGGCAACTGCTTTGACATGGACTCAATCCTGGTTCCAGACCATCCTCTTATCCCACTGGGGGAAGCTTCAGTGTTGTGGTGTTATTCCCTCTCTCTCTCTCTGCTCTCTATGTGAAAAAGTTGGACCAGAGTAGTGAAATCCTAATGATGTCCAAGAAAAACAAAACAAAACAAACAAATAAACAAACAAAAACCTCCCATTAACAATAGTTGGTTCAGTTAAATTCTTCCACTTTTATCTCTTTCTCTGTTGCTGGTCTTCTTTAACAACAAACTGTATGTGTTGTCAAGATAGCGCACATGGAGAGTGCGATGCTATGTACCATCAGTGATATTCTCATGGGGGAAAAAAAAAACAACTATAAACAGGTTATTAGTCTGGATACCTGAAATAGAGAGAGAACTAGGGGCCAAAAGGTGGTGCACCCAGTTAATCATACATAGTACTGAGCACAAGGACAGGCCTAAGAAACTGGGCTCAAGCCCCAACCCATCACCCACAGTGGGAAAGCTTCACAAGGAGTGAAGCAAGTCTGCAGGTGTCTTTCTCTCTTTTTCACTTCCCCCACCGGCATTTCTCTCTGTTCTATCCAATAAAATGGGAAAAAATGGCCCCCAGGATCTGTGGCACCATAACCCTGTAAGGAGAGAAAAGGGAGAGGGAGAAGGAGAGGAAGAGGGAGAGGGAGAGGGAGAGGGAGAGGGAGAGGGAGAGGGAGAGGGAGAGGGAGAGGGAGAGGGAGAGGGAGAGGGAGAGGGAGAGGGAGAGGGAGAGGGAGAGGAGGGAGAGGAAGTAGAGAGAAGAAATGTGGCAGTGAAGTTATATTAGTAGAGAAAACATGTCCTGCTTGTGCAAGGTTCTAAGTTTAATTCCCAGCAGTACTCATACTCTAGTATGTTGCTTCTCATAAGAGAAATGTTTTTAAGTAAATGGACCATTAGTTTGAAAATTAAACTTCACTAGTAATCTTCCAAAAACCTATATGCTTTATACTTTTGCTTATATCTTGAACAGAGAATTTTTGATAGTAGAGCCTTAAATAATAGTAGTTTTGAGTTTCATTTATGAGTTACAAGCTTTATTATAAAAGCACATTCATCAAAAGTTATCATATATATTTCTTTTAGCTAATCACTCTCACTTCATTTGTTGTGATGTACACTTTCACTATGTCTATCATCAGAATAATAATATTGGAAAACAATAACCTTCAAGGCATCAGAGGTATCTGATGATGCCACATTTGTTCTGACATTTATACTGACTCTGCTTGTGACAGACTGAAGGTGATGAACAGGTCCAAGCAAGAGGTCACCTTGTGTCAAGACTGGTATACGATCTGTCAAATTCAGGGGCACAGAGCCTGCTAATGAGGAATTAACTAGACAGAATGTTATGATTGGACTGTTTCTATCTACTCCAAACCCATTAAACAATGCTAATCAGGTGTTTATTAAGTGAAACCTTTATGCCAAACTTGCTGCAAACCTCACCATATGTCAGAGAGGTTGTAACATATGATTCATCCATTTTAAAGTTAGATTACAATGAGTCATTCACTGAACTTTTTCCTAGCCTTTACCTTGAATTAAAAAGGTAATACTTTTATTGAATTTCTTTCTTTAAATAGATACACAATCCCACAAAACCATTAAGTGAGAAAGCACCTCCTGGTGAAGTTTTTTTTTTTTTTTAATCTTATACTAAAAACCAAGTATTCTGACAATTAACAGTAAAAATATTCTTACAATTAACAGTAAACACAAATAGATACTAATTTAGGCAAAATTGATCAGATCAATAATATTTTGGAGAATGAAATAAAGTAGTTAAATCTTTATTATACAGAATTAAATACTCAAGGCAAGAGGCAGTTACATATGTTTTAAGGGTTTTCATTTTATAAATATGTTGGAGATAAGCAGGCATTTGAAAATCATGATGCGGACTTTTTTTTTTTTAATTTAAGAAAGGATTAATTAACAAAGCCATAGGGTAGGAGGGGTACAACTCCACACAATTCCCATCACCCAACCTCCATATCCCACCCCCTCCCCTGATAGCTTTCCCATTCTCTAGCCCTCTGGGAGCATGGACCCAGGGTCCTTGTGGGTTGCAGAAGGTAGAAGGTCTGGCTTCTGTAATTGCTTCCCCGCTGAACATGGGCGTTGACTGGTCGGTCCATAATCCCAGTCTGCCTCTCTCTTTCCCTAGTAGGGTGTGTCTCTGGGGAAGCTGAGCTCTAGGACACATTGGTGGGGTCTTCAATCCAGGGAAGCCTGGCCAGCATCCTGATGGCATCTGGAACCTGGTGACTGAAAAGAGAGTTAACATACGAAGCCAAACAAATTGTTGAGCAATCATGGACCCAAAGCTCGGGATAGTGGAGAGGAAGTGTTAGGGAGGTACTCACTGCAAACTCTAGTGTACTTCTGCTTTCAGGTATATATTTTGCAGTAGTTTATAGATATGTGTGAAGATATGCTCTCTCTCACAGAAACTGGTGTATATCTAGGTTTTGGGACTTTGTTAGAAAGTGAACCACCTGAGATGAAATTAGATTATACTATGAAAGGAAAGGTCTCACCCGAGTCATGAAGCTGAAGGGTTGTCATTCCACATGTGAAGTCTCTGGACACAGTCTGAAGTGAAGCATGTTGAGGTGGCAATCGTTGCGTTGGTTAAGTTGTGATCAGTGGATGCAATATTATTTGATATGAATTGGGAGAGGCATATGGGAAAGTGGGCCCTATCCAAGGGTTCCAGGACTGGGGGAAGTAGGGGCTCTATAGTGGAGATGTGAGGTTCCTGCTGTCTTAGGGTTCAAAAAGACAATCGATAGTTAATGTTATCATCACATTAATTGGTAATTGGGTTAACTTTGAAAAGTCCTTTTGTTATGGTTTGCTGTACAGTACCCAATATCTTGTATATAGCTGTGCTATTGGATGCTTCTGATCTACTTGGTCTAAGCTTTTGAGAGAGTCCGCATATCAAATACAGTGTCACAATAATTCTGTGACCACTACTAGGACTGAAGGATTTGGGGCAGTTTATTATGCCTTGAGTTCATTTATATACTGACTTCTTGTTTTAGTATATTTCTTTTAATAAAAATCGAACTTTATGAGATAACAACCTAATAGTTATAAAGCTGTGAATTTGTGATTTCTTTTGTTTAAAAAAAATCCCCTTTATTTGCTCATGATTTTTCTGTCCTTGAGTGTTATTTGACTAATTGGAAGTGAATTCCTTGGGTCTACTGGGACCATAAGGAAAAGCTATTCAGTATCACCGCCACTACTTTCCATTTTCTAAGTTGAAATATAGAAAAAAAATCTAATTAATTGCACGTTTAGATTTGTGTTATTCAAAGGACAACTAGTATGTGTACACCTTGAGAGAAAGAATTGTGACTCTCTAAATGGGTCAAAATTTAATAATTTTGTAGTTTAAATAGTTACAAAAATTATTTAAATGAAAAGAATAAAATTAAAGAAATCTGGAAGATGAGTCCTGAAATGGGTGCAACCTGGAACGTTCCTACTCGTGACCATAGAATGTAACCTCGGACCTGCAGGGATGCAGAGGCTACATAGGCTCCTGTGCTGAATATGGGCCCCAGATCAGATCAAATCCATGGGGTTTACAGTCAACAATATTTATATTTTTTCCCATATTTGGGAGCTGCTCTCTTCCCTGATCCAGCTTTCTAGTCCTTTTTCCAGCCATGACACCATCTCCCCAGATAATAACTGGGGTCCACCTGCAGATCAGAGGGCAGGCTCAGGCAAAAACCAGTAAAGCTATGAGCTCCTTGGAATATGCCTAAAAGCGATCTACTAGCTTTTTCCAAAACAGAGACCCCAGATCTTCATCTGCAATATTCTTTCCTTTAAGTTCATAATTAGTCAACAATTTGTTCTGCTTTTTATTTTAACTCTTTTTTAGCCACCAGTTTCCAGATGCTAACATGATGCCAACTGGACTTCCCTGGGCAGATGATCCCACCTACCTGAAGCCCCACTTACCCAGGCTCTGCCCCACTAGGGAAAGAGAGAGACAGGCTGGGAGTATGGATTAACATGCCAACAGCTATGTTCAGAGGGAAGCAATTACAGAAACCAGACCTTTCACCTTCTGTACCCTATAATGACCCTGGGCCCATATTCCCAGAGGGATAAAGAATAGGAAAGTTATCAGGGGAGGGGATGGGGTATGAAGTTCTGGTAGTGGGAAATGTCTGGAACTGTACCCCTCTCATATTGTCTTGTTGGTGTTTTCATTCTATAAATAAAAATTACAAAAAATTTTAAAAATCAGGAACCCATAAAAACTTTAAAAAAATATCAGGGGAATAAAGAATACGTAGTTGAAACTCAGAAGAATAACAGAAGTACCTATGTACTATTATCCTTTCACTTGATAAATTTTTCATATATATATATATATGTATATATATATATATATACATATATATAGTCACCAGGGTTATCGCTGGGGTTCACTGCCTGCACTATGAACCCACTGCTCCTGTTGCCATTTTTTTTTAATTTTCCCCCCATTTTGTTGGATAGGGCAGAGAGAAATTGAGGAGGGCACAGTAGTCTGAGAGGGAGGGAGAAAGAAGGATATACACCTGTAGACCTGCTTCACTGCTGCTTATGAAGTGACCTCCCTGCAGGAGGGGAGTTGGGGGCCCTAACCAGTTCCTTGCTCCATTCTTGCATTTTGTACTATGTGTACTTAACCCAGTGCTCCACTGCCCAAACCCCTTATCATACACATTACTTATATCAATTGCAAACAATGAAACCAAGCATTCTGTGAGACGGATAGTTGTATTACATAGGACTGCAAGCAAGAGATTCCGAGTTCAACCTCTATACTGCAAAAGCAGAGGGATATTCTGGTTCTCTCTGCCTTAAGAGAATGCTCAACTCTGGTTTATGGAGGTACTGAGAATTGAACTTGAGACCTTTGGTACCTCAGCCATGAAAACCTTTTTACATAAACATTACACTATCTTCCCAGTCCAGAAAAAAATGATATTTTATCTTCCACATTATTTTTAATATAGTCAAAGTGATGAATCTGAAAATTTTCACAATAGCCTTATACATTCCTTCTTTTCAATAAAAGATAAAATTTCTTTATTTTTATGAGGGACATACAGAGAGAGAGAGAGAGAGAGAGAGAGAGAGAGAGAGAGAACAGAGTTCTGCTCCACCATTTGTGATGCTGGCAATCAAATCACAACTCTTTCATACATGGCTAATGCTCTGACTGCTAAGCTACCTCCTTATCTGCTTTTCCTTCCTTCTTGCCTTTCTTCCATTCTTTTTTCCTCCCTCCCTCCATTCCCTCTTTTCTTCTTTCACTCCTGCACCTCCTTTTTCTCTTTTTGTCCTCTTTCACCCTCCACTCTTCATTTTTCTTCTTCCTTCCTTTCTAATCTAAGATCTTAGGGGAGACAGCAAAAACACGACGAATCTTAGATCTGGATACTAAAATACAAAAATAAACTGCAATTAAAAAGTGTTGACACTGTTACCTTTGGAATAGAAGGTGACAATGCACAGTGAAATAAGGATGTGAAAGGCAACTTACAGATGTGTTTGCTCATATGTGAAATATAGTGAATTGAAACACATGAATCTGCTCCCCCAAAAGTAGCCATTCTACAAACTGTGTCTAAAATTTTATGATAACTAAGGTGGGTGGGTGGTTCTGAATGGGGAGTGTTAGGGGCTAGAATTTAAGTAGAGAGTGTTGAGTGGAACTATACCCCTAATTTTTTAATTTTTTAAACTTGTAAATAAGTATAAATCACAAATACTTTTTGAATTATTTGAATTGAAAGCCCAGAAGTAAGCCCCCACACCTATGGACATCTAATTTTTGACAAAGGCACCCAGACTATTAAATGGGGAAAGCAGAGTCTCTTCAACAAATGGTGTCGGAAAAAAATGGGTTGAAACATGCAGAATAATGAATCTGAACTACTGTATTTCACCAAATACAAAAGTAAATTCCAAGTGGATCAAGGACTTGGATATTAGACCAGAAAATATCAGATACCTAGAGGAAAATATTGGCAGAACTCTTTTCCGCATAAATTGTAAAGACATCTTCGATGAAACAAATCCAATTACAAAGAAGACTGTGGTAATCATAAACCTATGAGACTACACCAAATTAAAAAGCTTCTGAACAACAAAATAAACCATACCCAAACCAAGAGACCCCTCACAGAGTGAAAGAAGATCTTTACATGCCATACATCAGACAAGAGACTAATAACCAAAATATATAAAGAGCTTGCCAGACTCAACCACAAGAAAACAAATAACCCCATCCAAAAGTGGGGAGAGGACATGGACAGAATATTAACCACAGAAGAGATCCAAAAGGCCGAGAAACACATAAAAAATGCTCCAAGTCTCTGATTGTCAGAGAAATGCAAATGAAGACAACAATGAGATACCACTTCACTCCTGTGAGAATGTCATACATCAGAAAAGGTAACAGCAGCAAATGCTAGAGAGGTTGTGGGGTCAAAGGAACCCTCCTGCACTGCTGGTGGGAATGTAAATTGGTCCAACCTATGTGGAGAACAGTCTGGAGAGCTCTCAGAAGGCTAGAAATGGACCTACCCTATGACCCTGCAATTCCTTTCCTGGGGATATATCCTAAGGAACCCAACACACCCATCCAAAAAGATCTGTGGACACATATGTTCTTAACAGCACAACTTGTAATAGCCAAAACCTGGAAGCAACCCAGGTGTCCAACAACAGATAACAGATGAGTGGCTGAGCAAGTTGTGATATATATGTGTATATATATATATATACATACATACACATCACAATGGAATACTATTCAGCTATTAAAAACGGTGACGCCACCATTTTCAGCCCATTTTGGATGGACCTTTAAAAATTCATGTTAAGTGAAATAAGTCAGAAACAGAAGCATGAATCTCACTGTCTGGCAGAAACTGAAAAACAAAATCAGAAGAGAAAACACAAATAGAACCTGAACTGGAATTGGCATATTGCATCAAAGTAAAAGATTCTGGGGTGGGTGCAGGGGGGAGAGTACAGGTCTACGAAGGATGACAGAGGACCTAGTGGGGGTTGTATTATTATATGGAAAACTGGGAAATGTTACGCATGTACAAACTAGTGTGTTTACTGTCAAATATAAAACATATAAAAATAATATAAAACAAATTCTAAGTGTCTTATTATATAAAAAGCAAGCAACTCAGATTCATTCTAAAAAATATGTGTCCTATAAATTTAGATATTAGGATTAGAAATTTAGATATTAGGATTACCTATTTCTTAAAAGAAAAGGAGAAGGAGGAGATGAGGAGAAGGAAGAAAAAAAAAGAAAATGAAATTCATTTGAAATATTTTAATTTCACAACTTTGGAATAATATGTGAGCTTCTGAGCATAAGCTCTATTATATTGTTATTGGCCCAGACAATGGAAGGGTTCCCATATGATTTAGTTTCATAACTTTATATCAAATCGGTCTTGTTATTATTAAAACGTTCACATTAACATTGTGACAATGATTTAGTTTCATAACTTTATAGCAAATCTATCTTGTTATTATTAAAATTTTCGCATTAACATTGTGGCATTAAAATACAATAGAAAAGGCATAGAATTTAGGGGCAGGTACAATCCAATACAAATTGCAATTCTCACACTTACATAGTATAATAAGTTCAAAGACTCCTGTCCTTGTCTGTTATAATACAGGCACAACAACGCAATGTAGTATCTTTCTGAAAATTAATTAAAATGGTATATTTAAATATCATAACTCATAGAAGTTGTCAAATTTCTATTATTTTCTTTCACCTTAAAACCTTGTTAAGTAAATAGTTTTCCATTATGAATATAGGGTTAAACTATCTCTAATTGTCCACAGAAGTTATTTAAATGTTGAAACATTTTATTATTTCCTATTTCACTGGGTATCACTCTAAAACAAATAATAACAAATGACTAATTAACATGTAACTATTTTAAAATACTTTGAAGTTTTCATATTATATAAAAGTAAATATATTTTCTTTTTTAAAAATTTTATTTATTCATTGTATAGAGACAGCCAGAAATCAAGAGGGTGA
This sequence comes from Erinaceus europaeus, assembly GCF_950295315.1. NCBI lineage: Eukaryota > Metazoa > Chordata > Mammalia > Eulipotyphla > Erinaceidae > Erinaceus > Erinaceus europaeus. The sequence continues at coordinate 63,384,218 of NC_080166.1, read as the reverse complement.
TAGAGAGGGAGAGAGCCAGAGAGCCACCCGCAGCACTATTTCACCACTCACAAAGCTCTCCCCCTGCAGGTGGGGACCAAGGGCTCGAACCTGTGTCCCTGCACACTGTAATACATGCACTCAACCAGGTGCGCCAACACCTAGCCCCGTAAACATATTTTCTACACTGTGCCCCCTTTTTTGTTTTTTGTACTTACTTCAAAAAGAACACAAAAATTCTTTCAATTTATTGAAAACTCAATGATCCAACAAATCTTCTCCAAATAGAAAAGAAAGGACGTTGATTGCTAGACCAAGAAGACATTTAGACAATCAGGCTAAAAATATTAGTTTTACACCATGAAAACACTGAAAAATAGTTTACTTTACATATATTAATAGCCCCAGGAATATGATAATGGAGATAAACTATATATAGTGTTCATGTTGATTTACAGGTACTTATTAATAATTATTATTTTAATTTTGTATTAGGAATTTAATTCAAAATAGATATATATGTAGTACATGCATACACATGTGCTCACATATATATTTGTCTAGTACTTTGTCCAGAAAAACACTACCCACTTGCTTATCATTCAGTTTTAACATTTTCAGAGGAATTTAAATTGACATTAACATACTGTGATGCTAATGATTTTGAGATCAGGTGCTTTTTCAGCATGATAGGCAGAAAGTATTTTTTAATACTTTATTAGCTGAAGTTGAGTGTTTAACAATTTAGACAGTTAAGCTTCCAAATGAGTTTCAATCTTTCTACTTGCATTTTGGAAATTTTATTAGTGACTGTCAATATTTAAATTGAAAACCCTGCATGGAACTTTATTTTAGCTAGCAACATTTAAAAATTATTACCTACATTGTATGTTATCACGCAAAACAGATCTAGACGCAGACTACGAATAGCTATATTCTAGATAGTTTAGTCAGGAGTAATTAAAAAGCATACTAACGGTTTAGATTAATTACATTTCATATCAACACGATAAAGGAGATTGGTGAGCACCATGTTATAATGGAAGGAAAAAAAAGCCTAGCAGTTTAAAACTTTGCATTTTCTGTTGAAAACACACTTGAATATTTTTATTTGCAATTTCCCAAGAAAGCTTCCAGTTAAGTAGTTATCGATGCAAATAATAAATGTTAAAAAAAATTGGACAAAAGCCAAATGCAACAAATACTCCCTCCAAAAGAACTACCCATAGCCCATCCCAAATGACAGTGCTTTGAACATCTTGAACTTTTCCATCAGAAACATTTAGCATGACTATGCCTCCTCGCAGCTGGAACAGTACCACCATTGTCAGAACCAGGGAAACAGATTTATGATGATGTTCCTGGGAATATGGAACCAATGCAAAGGGGATTTCTCTGTAGTCCTTCATTAACATTTTATTCATTACAACAAGGGAGTTTTAAGAGTTTCCTTTTAAGCAAATTAGGTCACTGGATTAAAAAAAAAAAGCATACAGCATGGAAACACAGTGTTATCACCACATCGAACAAAAGATCTGGTTAATAAATTATGATAATGGATTACTACTTCACTAGTGTTGAAAAGCACATTTAAATGTTTTAGAATTAATTTACAGTACCTTGTTTGTCATGCAATAATATTTTCTTATCTTTTATTATTTCTTTTGTCAATTTTTTTCTAGTGAACAGAGTTTCCCGTTATGAATATAAGGTTAAACTATGTATAATTGTCCACAATATGTTTATTTCAACGTTAGAAACATTTTATTATTTCCTATTCTACTAATCTCCATACTCTTTAGAACCTTTAAGTCATTTGAGGTGAGGCTTTTTTTTTTTGAGGCAGAAGTTTTTAAACTTTACTTAAATGCAGTATCTGTCAATTTTAATTTAGAGGGTGGTACAACTGTGATGGCAGAGTCAGAGAGTGGGAAGGGTCAAACCAAATGATTAATATTTATGAGTTCCCTGTCTAAACACATAATGTGCCAGTATTTGTATGAAACCATATAGAGGATTAAAGAATAATGGGATGATAGGGACTCCATATTTGCAGGTAAGAAGGTCATAACATTAAATAAAGACAACAATGAGATACCACTTCACTATCTATTAGACATATTAGTGTAAGCAATATTCTGGAGGGAATTGGAAGTGTTCGTAAAGTTAGACTAAATATTGAGTGATTGTAAGTAGTTTTTTTATTCCCCTGTCACTGGGGCTTCATTACTCAGAGCTGACTTTTTTGAGAGAGACAAAAACAGAGACTGAGGCAGGAAGAGACATTACAGAACTAAAATCATAGTACTTCTATGTGTCATATCAGGGGTTCAATCCTAGGTCATATGCATGACAAAGTGGGTATTCTCCCAGATAAGCTATATCCTTGTCCCTTAATATTTATAGGGCGTTTTTTTCCCCTTTATTTTTTCATTGAGGGGAGGGTAATAGTTTACAGTGCAGTTGTTGACACATGGGTACAATTTCTCATCTCCCTATAACAGTTGTTTGAAGAACACTCTCACCTCAAACTCAGGTCCTTTCCCACCATCGTGCACTAGGACCCCAATGATTTTTATAAAATGTAAAGCAGAGAGGTGGTTCAGAGAATAGGCCATTCACTTTGCACACAGGAGTCTCCAAGGATTGGTTTCCACCACCACATATAACTAAAAAAAGTGCCCTGGTGTCTCTCTAGCTCACACTCACACAAAATAGATAAATTAAATCTCAAAAATATGAAAGTTAAACAGCTATCTAATTCTTTTTTTTCTAGACAGGTTGTATATGTATATATGTACATTTTTTTCTTTTCACAGCCCTAGAGTAAAACTCTCTTTGAGACCTTTCTTAAGCTGAAATGACCTAAAGAAACAATTACCATGATTTTAAGAAGAAAAAAAAGTGTTCCAAGGCCCCAAAATGTGACCTACCATACTAAATAAGGTAACACACACACACACACACACACACACACACACACACACTACCATGTATTGAAAGCCAGAATGACATGCTAGATGATACCATTAACACAAAAACCTGAAATAACACATAGTGAAAGCAAGAATGATATGTGAGATCCTAGCATTAACACAACCTATATGAAACAGAAACGTGTACAATGTAGCCTCACTGACTCCATTAGAAAGACTGTGTGCACACTGGAAAGCTGAGAGGTGGTGACAAGTGTGTCAGGCTTCCACTGGAGGTTGGGGTGATGGAAGATACTGAATGCTGGTGTGTAAGAGAGGAACAGTGCTAACTATGCACACCTTATTGTCTGAATTCATCAAGATAGGTCACTAACATCTACAGCTTCTCTATCTGCCTGCTTCAGTGTTGAAGGTCAAGGTTTGTCATCTGCCGTGGCTGATGTGGCTGATATGGGAGGCTTGAAATATGATTTTATGCTTGACTGCTCAGCCTCATGCATTTTTCTATCAAACAATTTTTCATAGCCATTCAAAACACCCAGCAAACCTGCCTTAGACCTCAATGTCTTTTCAGTATAAAAGTCTTACTTTTTCTGCAGTCGTTGTAACTTTGTCAATGGTAGCAAAACGCTCACACAGGTGCTTCATGATCTGTTCATCAGGACTTTACTTTCAGGCCATTTGCCATTGTGTTCATTTTCACCTATACTCCTTCCACATGAAATTGTATCAGCTTGTCTATCAGTTCTTAGTCATGTGATGCCAAAACCTCTTCAACATCTCTAGCTTCCAAACACTCAAACCTCTTTAGTCAAAGTCACTATTGCTATATCTATTGTCACTGGTTATAAGCTTTTAAAATGATTCAGTGCTATAGGACACCACTTTTCTCTAAACACCATTCCTCATGAGGACTGTTAACCTATCCAGAATGTTTCTAAAGCCACAGTTGCCAATTTTATATTGTACTGTTTCCAGATCTTTTGTAAAGATACTTCGGAGTTGTCCTCTCTGTCAATGAAGCTTAACAGCAAAATACATCATATTTGGCCTATCATACGCCTTCACTGTGACTATTAGACACTGGTCACATGATTGCTATAACAATGCTATATTCTCTGTAAGAGCTTGCTACAAAACAAAACAAAACAAAAAACACAAACAAACAAAAAACATGCTGACCACTTTTCAGTTTTGAGAAAACTTTTAAAGTAGGGCATTCCTTTTGGTATGTTTTGCTAAGCTATTTTAGACACCTTGAAATCCAGACAAACAAAAAATAAAAAATAAAGCCCATAAATTTGTTGGCAATAGTGTTCTCAGGCCACTCAAAAATAAGCCTACCAATTATATCAGACAGGAATATTCTATGTTGAAGACTCAAAATCTGCTTTGAAGACCTTTTAAGATTCTACTCTGAAAATTCTACTTTGAAGACCTATAGTAATCTAGGTCTTTCATGAAAGTTAAGTAGTAGAACACTTTTTTTAAAACAAGGGAAATCCTATCTGTATTTTTTTATCACACATATAAATTGATAGGGAAAATATGGGTGTGTTTGCACATGCCCAATATATTCATATATGTAAATATCAATGTCTAGAATACCCCTGTACAGGATCATTTCATTGTGAAAGTATAGAGCCTGTATAATGTATATAACAGATGGAAATGAGGCTGCCATTTCAGGAGTAATAATTCTGTTGGGATTATATATTTTCTCAATAATAGACTCCTCTCCCACCTCCCCTGGTTTCCTAATCCCAACCAGTGCAAACACACACACAAAAATCAACCACTTGAATGGTAGAATCTTCACAGATCATACAAACATACACAGAATAGGTAGCAGTGCCACTGGCCCCATAATTATATTTCTCCTCTGGCTTAAGTAAATTGACCTCTTTTTCAGGTGAGCTGAGTTTTGTGGAAAATAATTCACTGCACACAGTCTATTCTTGACAACCAGAGCAAATAAAATTCAGAATATTACTAAGATAACAAAAGCTTTCTATAATCTCAATTTTCTACTTTCATGTAAATGTGGTTTTCATCTTAATTGTCTCGATTGACATAGTCAAAGAAAAAAAAAAACTCTCATAGGCCAGGCTCCTATCAGTTATACTACAAAATGGACTTAATTGTCCTGTACAAAAAAAAAAAAATGTAGAAAGAAAAAAGTAGGACAAAAATTCCTCAAGAAATGAGATAAAGTCACTTCCAAAAGTAAAGTTAAACAGTCTTATCATAAACAAAATGAGCTGCATAAGAAATAGAAATAAAGAAATACACTATTTGGGGGAGCAGAATATCAAAGACTCAGGACAAATTCTTTTCACACAGTGTCTGTCTCCTTCTTGCCTTATACACTAAAATGATTTTTTATCCTGGTTATTTTCAGATACTTTATAATTATTAATAAATAAGCTGAAAGACCATAGCAATAGTAATTAGGGTTTTAATACTTGTTATGCAGCTTTTCATGATACAATATTCCTCTTTTTTCATTTTTGTTTTAAAAATTGACAAACTTAACCAACTCAAAACCATCTGATGTAAAAGAATATGATTTACTTTAATGAATTAAACACTTGGATTCAAAAACTAACCAGATGTTATTTATTCTGTGCCTCTCTTTCCTAGTCTCCTCCCTCCCCTCCACCTTTCCCTCTCACTCTCCATAGCTTAATTCTCTCATTTTTCCCTTTGCTAGTGGAACTCTAACAGAGGTTTATCCATATGTTAGTCCAAAGACTAGCTTCCAGAAAAAAACATTATTTTTTCTCTTTTCTTCAGTATATATATATATATATGACTTAGTCCTTTCTGTGGCATGAGACCGAATCATTTTGCAAAATAAATGTATTGATAAATCAGTCATGCATAGACTTTGTACCAGTTTCTAGACTCAAGCATGAAATGTGCTTCATTTAATGTCCATGACCACGATCTGAAGAGCTAAATGTTTCTCATACCTTAACTGAGGGTTAAAATAAAGTCAGGATATTGAGTAGGTAGGATAATAACATTGGTCTACTAAAGGAATTATTAAAGCTGAAATATAGTGGAAATTTAACAAATAGACAAAAAAAGCTTCAACAAAAGCAAGCTAGTGGAAAAGTGGAACATTTAGGGGAAATAGAAATTTGGGGGTGGGGGGCAGTGGTGGGTGGTTGGGATGGGACACAGTCTTTTGGTGGTGGGAATGGTGTTTATGTACACTCCTATTAAAGTGTAGACATATAAACCACTATTTAATTAATATGAGAGGGGAAAATTGATCATATATCTAGAACTTCTTAAAACACAGAATGAATCTTTTTAATACATAGTCTGTCTTTGATATGTTGACTCTCTCAAAAGCCTAGACCAAGGAGAACAGAAGCAACTGGTAGCACAGCTATGTACAAGATGCTGGGTATTATACCCCAAACCCTAACAAAGGGACTTTTCAAAATTAACCCAATCACCAAATAATGAGATGATAAGAATAACTGTCCACTATCTTCTTGAACTCTAAGACAGCAGGAACCTCACATTTCCACTATAGAGCCTATACTTCCCCCAGTCCTGGAACCTCAGGGTGGGGCCCACTTTCCTGCATGCTTCTCTCAATTCAAATCAAATAATATTGCATCTGCGAATTGCAACTCAATCAATGCAACGAGTGCCACCCCAGCATGATTCACTTCAGACTGTGTCCAGAGAGTTCAGGTGTGGAAATGACAACCCTTCAGCTTCATCACTCGGGTGAGACCTTTCCTTTCATAGTATTCTCTAATTCAACTCCAGGTGTTCCACTCCCCAGTAAAGTCTCCAAACCTAGATATAGTCCAGGGCCCCTGAGACAGAGCATAGGTTCACAGTGCCCATAAACTAGGGAAAATATATATACCTGAAAACAGAAGTACACAAGAGCCTGCAGGGAATACCCCCCACACTTCATCTGCACTATTTCAGTCTTTAGGTCCATGATTGTTCAATAATTTGTTTGGCTTGGTATGTTAATTCTCTTTTCAGCCACCAGGTTCTGGATGTCAGCACTATGTTGACCAGACTTCCCTGGACAGAGAACCCCATCAATGCATCAATGTGTACTGGAGCTCCACTTCCCCAGAGCCCCACCCTACTAGGGAAAAAGAGAGGCAGACTGGGAGTATGGATTGATCAGTCAAAGCCCATGCACAGCGGGGAAGCAATTACAGAAGCCAGACCTTCCACCTTCTGCAATCCACAAGGACCCTGGGTCCATACTCCCTGGGGGATAGAGGATGGGAAAACTATCAGGGGAGGGAATGGGATATGGAGATTGGGTGGTGGGAATTGTGTGGAACTGTATCCCTCTTATCCTATGGTTTTGTTAATGTCTCCTTTCTTAAATTAAAAAATAATAATAATAATAATACAAAAAAAGAAATTTGGGGCTTGGCAAAGTTGCTCATATTGATAGTGTGCTGTTTTGTCATGTGTGTAACCCACTCTGAACTTGGCCTCCACTGCATTGAAGGAAACTTTGGTGCCATGGTTTCCTCCTATCTATCTATCTATCTATCTATCTATCTATCTATCTATCTATCTATCTCCCCAACCCTCTCTGCTTCGCTACCCTTTGTTTTTCTGTTTCTGCTTCTATCTGAAAAGTACCCCTCCTACCCTATGGTTTTGTTAATTAATACTTTCTTAAATAAAAAAATAAAGTAAAAAACAATAACAACAACAACAAAAGCCAACCAAAAATGGTAAAACTCTAGAGACGACCAAAACTTTTAAACAGAGCTCGATGGTTAAAGAATGGATCAAGTGAGGCCAGGTGGTGGCACACTTGGTTGAGTGCACAGGTTATCATGCACAAGAGTCCAGGTTCAAGCTTCTATTCCTCATTTGCAGGGGAGAAGCTTCACAAGTAGTGAAGCAGGTCTGCAGGTGCCTATCATTCTTTCTCCTCTATCTTCCCTCCCCTCTCAATTTCTCTGTTGTATCAAATAAATAAAATAAAAGGAAAAAAATGTCTGCCAAATGTGGTGGGTTAGGCACAGAGCCCCAGCACTAATGCCAAACCATATAATACCAAGAGAGACAGAAAGAAAAATAGGCTTTTCTATGTCATAGAAAACCATGTATAACAGGCTAAATATTTGGGAAAGTATGAAACAATTTTAGCTTTGTAGAAAGGGACAGGTTTGACTAAAGTTTCCCTTATGGAAGTTGATCTTAACTAGCAGTCTTGAGAGGTTATAATTGGAATAACTATAGAAGGTATATCACTTAAGTGACATTAGGTTCAAGTAACTGGAGATTGAGGGATGTGATTTTTATGGATTGGTAAAAACACAATAAAGGTAAGCATTTCCAGCAACAAAATATTTAAGGAGATGGGAAAAAAATGGAAATGCATCTTCAGAAATAAATAAAAATGTAAAACCCAGAATATGTAAAACTAGAAAAAAGTACTAACCTAACAAATGAAAATATAAAAACTAATGTAAGGATCTAAATTGAGAATATAGAAGTGTTTTTTTTCTTTTTTTTAATATTTATTTATTTATTCCCTTTTGTTGCCCTTGTTTTATTATTGTAGTTATTATTGATGTCATTGTTGTTAGATAGGACAGAGAGAAATGGAAAGAGGAGGGGAAGACAGAGAGGGGGAGATAAAGAGAGACACCTGCAGACCTGCTTCACCACCTGTGAAGGGACTCCCCTGCAGGTGGGGAGCCAGAGGCTTGAACCAGGATCCTTCCGCGGGTCCTTGTGCTTTGTGCCACCTGTGCTTAACCCACTGTGCTACCGCCTGACTCCCCAGAATACAGAAGTCTTATTACCTAATAAAATTTGAAGTAGTAGTAGGAGGAGGAGGAGGAGAGTAGTAGTATTAACAGCTCTTCTTTTTGAAACAGAGAAGCACAGAAGGGAAGTGGGAGTGGGCTGTAGCACATCTGGTAGATTACATACAGTTAACATGTGCAAAGACTTGGGTTCAAGCTCACAGTCTTCATTTCAAGGGGGGTGGCTTTATGAACTATAAAGCAATGCTGGGGTTTGCATGGTGGTGCACCCATTTAAGTGCACATATTACCAAGCCCAAGGACCTGGGTTCAAATTCCCGCTCCCTACCTATAAGGGGTCTGCTTCATGAGGGGTGAAGCAGGTCTGCTGGTGTTTATCTTTCTCTCCCTTTGTCCATCACCCCATCCTTTCTCAATTTCACTATGTCCTATCTAATACAAAATACAAACAAACAAAAATACTTTAAAAAAAAAAAAAAGCAATGCTGGAGGTGTTTGTCTTTCTGCCTCTTTTCCTATGCATTCCTTTTTTTCTCAATTTATCCAGAAAGACAGAGGAGGATAGAGAAAGAGAAAGGAAAAAAAAAAAAAAAGACTTCTAAGAGGTTTGGCTTCATTATGTCATACTGAGTCCTAGCAATAACCTTGGCAGTGGACAGGATCAAACTTAGGTTGAGCACATGGCAAAGCGTGTATTATCCAAGTGAGCTATTTTTTTCACCACCCCCGAGATAAAGGTTCTAATCAGGTAAGAATTATAGGACACTCTCAGGCCGAAGTTGAAAAACAAGATTAGAAAAGAAAACACAAGTCGAACCTGAAATGGAATTGGAGTATTACACCAAAGTAAAAGACTCTGGGGTGGGTGGGTGGGTGGGGAGAATACAGGTCCATGAAAAATGATGAATGAAATAGTGGGGGTTGTATTGTTAAATGGGAATCTGGGGAATGTTATGCATGTAAAAAAAAAAAAGAAGTAGAAACGCAAAGCAGAAATTGACTGAGTTTGGAGTATGGCACCAAAGTAAGAAAGCAGAAGTACACTAGAGTTTGCAGTGAGTACCTCCCTAATACTTCCTCGCCACTTTTCCAAGCTTTGGGTCCATGATTGCTCAACAATTTGTTTGGCTTTGTATGTTAACTCTCTTTTCAGTCACCAGGTTCCAGGTGTCATCAGGATGCCGGCCAGACTTCCCTGGATTGAAGACCCCACCAATATGTCCTGGAGCTCAGCTTCCCCAGAGACCCACCCTACTAGGGAAAGAGAGAGGCAGACTGGGAGTATGGACCGACCAGTCAACGCCCATGTTCAGTGGGGAAGCAATTACAGAAGCCAGACCTTCTACCTTCTGCAACCCTCAATGACCCTGGGTCCATGCTCCCAGAGGGATAGAGAATGGGAAAGCTATCGGGGGAGAGGGTGGGATATGGAGATTGGGCGGTGGGAATTGTGTGGAGTTGTACCCCTCCTACCCTATGGTTTTGTTAATTAATCCTTTCTTAAAAAAAAAAAATTAAAAAAAAAAGAATTATAGGACAAAAAAAAAAAGAATTTGGTATTTTCTTCACAGTTGGACTACTAATTTTACTAATGATAAATTCTAATGCTGTAAAGCATATAAAACCGTCTTTAATAGTTAACTGTAACAATAAAAATTGAGCCAGTGAATAAGATAAAAGCTTGATAGATACGAAATTTAGAAAAAAATAGCATCTGTAATAAATGCAGTTGCCAAGAATATCAGAAATTGTACTGAGATAATACATTTAATAGTAGAATTATAACAATATAGTAAAAACTACTTAATTAGCATTTTAACTATTATGAAATTGTCATAAATAATAAAGATAATTGCCTATGATAACTACTGTCGGGGTTGATATTAAAAAACCAAAGTCTGACTCTGGCTTTAAACTCTGAAATAGTCCAAGAAACATTTTGAGAAATTATTATATTTATGTGCTGGAGCAAGAAGACAGTCAATCAAGTATATCAGTCAGCAGTTTATACTGAACAAAATGGTACGTACATTATTTGAATTTACTTCAGATTACATAACTAAAGAGTTACTCCTGTTACTAAGCCCATAACTATTAACCAGTATCTCTAGTTGTAATATTTGGAACTTAAGAAGCAGGATGGAAAAGCAAAACACAGGGCGAAACTTGAAATAGACTTGGTCTGTTGCAGCAAGGCCAAGGGCATGGGGAGTCCAGGGAAATGGACTGAGAGTGGGGACCCAATGCAGGATGGTGGAGGAGGGCCTGAGTTTGTGGTGAGATTAGTTGCAGAAACAGAAGGATGAGCTTGTACCCAGGGGACAACGACTGTCTTGGGAATCATTATTTCCCTAATAAGGTATTATTATTTTTTAAAATGGTGATTTAACAAATGATTAACAGGATTGTATGATAACAGGGGTATAATTTCACACAGTTCCCACCAACAGAATTCTGTGTCCTATCCCCTCCATCGGAAATTTCTCTATTCTTTATCCCTCTTTGGGAATATAATAAGGTATTATTAAGAAAGGGGAGGTGAGTATATCAGTATATTAAGTTCACAGTTACCTAAGTTTGTTGAGAGGCATGCATGCACGCGAGCGCACACACACAAACACACACATTTATATTTATATATGTTAGGATTACCTAGCTACCAAATTGCAAAACAAACAAAAAGTAGGTAAATAGCTAAGTACATCTATATTTACACATTTAATGGACATCCCATCTGTCTTTGCAGAATAATCAATATAGTGGATTTAAACACCAGAGGGATAAAAATACTACTAAAGATCAATAGAGTAAGTAATGATGCATGCAAGAAAATGTAGAATATGTTGAATTTCAAAGTAAATTATGAGCAACTTATTCTTCATAGTAAACTCAGTAAAACATAACGTAGAGCATATACAAATACTGGGAGTCCTAATCTTTATATTCCTAATATATGAACCTTGAGAGCTTGTTTGGAGGTTCTAGCAGGGGCGCGCAGTTATTCCTATACCCTCAAGGGAAGACCAGTAGGTCTCTATTTGGGCAAGGTCAGTCTCTTCTTGCACAGAGTGCACAGCTTCAGGAAGGACGCACATGGAGTGGTGAGGTTGGAAAGGGGCACCTGCCTAGCCAGCCAGATCAGTGGAATCAACCCTGGTGATAAAGGTGCGACAGATGGCACAGCCAGATCGCCCTCACATCTGAGCCTAATTCCATTAGTGCAATGGGCTGAAACTATATGCAGCTTTCAATATGGAATCACACTCTCTGCAGCTTATTGGAAAACTATGAATTTTGACATAATACACGTTGATTATGATCAATTGTGTTATTACATACAGACTTGATGTTCTTAATGATAACATTTAGATCAAAATGAAACATGTGTATGGCACAATAAGAATATTTTTCCTTTCTACTCCTTCCCTGAAATCTACTAAAACAGCAAAAACTGTTACATAGGTAGTTGATTTGTGTAAATAATGAAAGCAATAAAATATCTAATGCCAATGGTTTCTCTTTCAAAATATATGCATTCCCATTGACATACAAGCAAATAAGACTGAACAAGTGGTGAAATACACTTTGACTGTGGGTGAAAAAATTCAAATTTTTAGGAATGTTACTTCCAGAATAGTTGCTCTATGAAGACAAAGTCATTAAATTAAATATAGTATATAGTTAATGTATAAATGGTCACTATAATTCTTAATATTATGTTTTAAGACAAAAAGCAAGGCATTGATTTTTACCATATTTCAAACATAATAACAGTCTTCAAAATATGATCATTTTTTTCAAAAGTATTTTATTTATTGGATAGAGATAGGCAGAAAACAATGATAGGGAAAGGAAGATAGAGAGAGAAAGAGAGACACCTACAGGGGTGCTTCAATACTCATGAAGCTTTCCCCATGCAGGTGGGGACCAGGAGCTTGAACACAGGTCCTTGTACATTGTAATATGTATACTCTGTCAGGTGCACCACCATTCCATCTCTCAAAATATGATAGTTCAGTAAGAACAGAGATTGATAAAATAATGACTCTTTAAGTTACTAATCAAACCAGATGTGAAGGGTTGGGTAATGAGTGAGAATAGTTATTTCAGAAAATAATCTCAAACTTTACCTCATGCTTCTCTAAGTGATCAATTCTAAATATTGAGGAAAATAGTTTCTGGGCTTAGGAGACAGTATAATAATATGCAAAGGACTGTCGTGTCAGCAGCGTCAAGGTTCCAGGTTCAATCACTACCATAACTCAGAGCTGAGTGGTACTCTGGTCTTTTTCTCTGTATCTCTCTCATAAAAAATAAAGGAAAAAAAAAGACAATCAAAGTAATTGCAGCCAAAGCAAACCTGTAAATACCTTAGAAAACAAAGAAGAATATATATGTGACCTTGGGTTGAAAAACACTTTTTAATTTTTTATCTTTAATTATTTATTGGATAGAGAAAGCCAGAAATCAAGAAGAAAGGAGAAGATATAGAAGGAGAGGAACATAGACACCTGCATCATTGCCTCACCCCTCTCAGAGCTTTCCTCCTGCAGGTGGGGGTTAGGGGGCCTGAATTCTTCATCCTTGAGCATTATGACATGTGCACTCAAACAGGCGGGTCACCACCCGACTCTGAAAGACTCCTTTGAAGTAACTTCAAGCCCCCTCCCTAAAAATGATATAAAGGCAAATATCGTTCAATTTGAGACTATGAACAAAGTCTAATGGAAGAAAAAATAGACAAATGAACAGAACCTTTCTTACTCGTTGCTGTTCTTCCCACGAAGTACAGTCTAACCAAACTATCTGTACTTTCTGGACTCCGGTTCGAGAATTGTTTGTTCACATATTTTCATAACTCTTTTATTTCAGTTTTTATTTATGATTAAGTGGGTTATGAGACTGTAACATTACAGAGTATATAGTTCCACACTGTAGCCACCACCATAGTTCTCACAAAGTCTCACAAGTTGCTTCTGTTTTCTTTTATTGCAAGGTCATGTGTATCAGTTCTCTAGATTCTATATATGAGTGAAATTATCCAGTAGGTATCCTTGACTTATTGACTTATGTTGCTAAGGATAATCACTTCCAATTCCATCTATTTTGTCTCAAAGTTCACAATATTCTCTTTCACTTTTTAATTTCAATTGTTTTCTTTGTTCTAAATCTACCTCAAAGGAAGATTAGCTCAAATATCATCCTTGTTTTCTGTTTTTGTTTGACCCCCTGACCCAGTTCTCTTTTTCTCAAGAGAACTGAAGTCATCATGCATTATTACATAATATTCATTTATTTATACTTTCTATATTAGATGCAAATTCCCTTAAGGCATGGATGGTATGTTGTTGTCTATTATATACTGGGACCCTACAATACCTGGAACATTGTAGGCACCTTTAAAATTCACTGAATAAATTTAAAGACAAAAGACTTAAAAAATGTTGTGAAGTGACTAGTGAAATGGCATATATAGTTTTGCTCTTAATAATTATTTTTCTCTTTCATTTGTATTTCAACCAGAAAATGTCAATCTCGTAGATGAATAAGAGACATATACAAATAAGTAAAGAGATGTGTGTACAAACTATTGTACTTACTGGCAACTGTAAAACATTAACACTCCAATGAAGGAAAAAAAAGATTAAAAAATAAAATAAAATAAACCATTAGGATATTATTAAGGGAAACCCAAGATAGAGCATGAGAGAACCATATCTCACAGTAAGTATATATAAATGTTTAATGAATCTATAAGATAATATACTGTGCCTATTTTAGAGGTTCTAATTTCATTTGCTGTAAAATTTGTTTTTATTTGTTTCTTTTTATGCCAGTAACTTTTTTTTTAATTTAGCGCTGGAGAGGTATTTCAAACTACAGGGTTCAAGCCCTAGGTTCATGCCCTGCACCACCATAGCTATTCTTCTTCTCTCTCTCTCTCTCCCTTTCCCTCTCCCTCTCCCTCCCCCTTTTTCCTTCTCTATTACAGAAATAAATACACAAGTGCCAGGTGGTGGTGCAGCCAGGTTCAAGCTCCCAGACCCTACCTGCAAGAGGGAAGCTTCATGAACGGTGAATCAGTGCTTCAGATATGTAACTCTTTCTCTCTCCCTCTCTATCTCCCCTTCCTATTTCAGTTTCTCTCTGTTTTATCAAATAAAAAGAAAGGAAAGAGAAAAATAGGGGGCGATGGCTGCTGGGATGGGTGGACTTGGTGTGCAAGCTCTAGCAATAGCCCTGGTGACAAATAAATAAATAAATAAAATTTAAATTGAAATTTAGGGAGTATGCATTAGATTTAAATTTTTTTTAACATTAGTTTACAATAGCACACCAATTTTGGATATAGCTAAATGCACACATACATACATGTGCATGCACACACTCAGGAGTGTGCACTTATTCATAAAGACTCACCACACCCCCCACCGAAGATCTATCCAGTGCTACTGCACCAAACCAGTTCCTTCCCTATCCCCTCACTTACACTCCGCACTGCCTCTAATAAATACCACAGTTCTCACAGAGTCTATGTTATGAATCATTGTTATGATTGTTTTTGCAAATTTGCTTGTTCTATTTATATTCTGCATTATGACTATCTCTCACTTCCTTATTTAATTCCTTTAGTGTTACCATTATTCTATCCTGCCAGCATTTTTTTTCAAGTTTATATAGATAAGTGTGTGTGTGTGTGTGTGTGTGTGTGTGTGTGTGTGTGTGTGTAGTTGTTTTCTATGGTTTAGGCACTGAGAAGGAACTTAGTCATGAATAAAACGGGGAAAAAAAATCCTGCCTTGCAGACCTGACACTAACCTGGGATTACGGGAATGCGGATGGGCATGCTGGGTGGAGGCGCAGCTGGTAGAGCACACACAGATTACAGTGTGCAAGGACTGGACCTGCATTCAAACTCTCAGTCCACACCTACATGAGGGAAGTTTCACACATCGTGAAGCAGGGCTGCAGGTGTCTCTCTTTCTATCCCTTCCTTCCTCAATTTCTGTCTTTATCCAAAATAAAAAAATGAATATTCATTTAATATATCAAGTTATATTGACTTAATTTGCTATTTAATATTGCAAAAACCAGAATTATAAATAGATGCTTGGTGGACAGGCTTAATATTCCATGTCCACAAGAAAAATAAAGTCAACTTGAGAATAAAAGTCAGAAAATCTTGGCAGAGGGTAGATAGCATAATGGTTATGCAAAGAGACTCTCAGGCCTGAAGCTCCAAAGTCTCAGGTTCAATCCCCCGCACTACCTTAAGCCAGAGCTGAGCAGTACTCTGGTTAAAAAAAAAAGTCAGAAAATCTGTTCTTTATGATTTATATAAGATTTTTCCCCCTGAGTTTATATTGAACCTTAGTGGGGAAAAAAATCCAGTAACATCAGTAAGGAAAACTAAACTCTATTCCACTATTGGAGGTACTACACCAGCACAAGTTCTAGACAAGAAACTTCAAAAGATAAATATTCACAAATGAATCTATAGTTCTCCTACTAATGAATAAACACCATGCTGTGAATATCTGGTGATAATGTACTAATAGGAAAAAATCAATAAATTTATAGTGAGGATCAAAGTATTCGGTGTCATAGAAAAGAGAATAGTATATTGTGCATTGATCCTTTATTAATCTTCTAACAAAAAAGAAGAGAAAGCTAATTACCTTAGCAGGTATTTGAAAATGGTAAGATTAAAACAAGCTAATTATATGCTCTTCAATAATGACTTACTTTGATGAAAGTAAGTTGAGGAAAGGCATATTGTGATTCAGGCAGAGAATATTAGATTTCACTAATTACAACATAATCCTGCTCCATTTAACTGTCCTTAACCTATTTTAAAGAAGCTTAAATAAAGACAGCAACCACTAGTAAACTAAATAGATAGCACATGTCCCAAGACTACACAAGATAAGTTAAATACCAAAGATGTTTGTACATATAAGAGTGAAATAAATTAACTAGGTCAAATGATGACAACAACAGCAAAAGTTTAATTACCTTCCATTCCTAACAAAAATTTGACAGTCGTTTTATTACTTATAAATATTTACTCTATTAGAGGAATAAAACTACACAAATTGAACAAGTTATAAACATTCATTTTTGCAAATACTACTTAAAAATTGGTTTTATAGACATTATCACTAAATACAGTTTTAACATAGCTCAGTGTGTATGTGTGTTTCTGTGTTATTGGGACTTCATATATGCATGATCTTATCGCTTCAGGGAGAACTTTTTCATTCTTTCTTTTTAATTTTAGATAGAGACATTACCAGGTAAGCTATTTTCTCCTCTATCATACAACATTTTATTTTTGTTTTAATGGATATTTTGGAATAAAAACATCTTATAGTTATAGAATTTAACTCCATGCTCACTGTTCAAAACCCTTT
This sequence comes from Erinaceus europaeus, assembly GCF_950295315.1. NCBI lineage: Eukaryota > Metazoa > Chordata > Mammalia > Eulipotyphla > Erinaceidae > Erinaceus > Erinaceus europaeus. The sequence goes on along the minus strand of NC_080166.1, from coordinate 63,367,103 downwards.
GTTGTTTGCATTAAATATTATTATTGTTATTATTATATACTTTTAAAATCAACACACAAAAATGTCAGTTCTAGCCCACCTTTTCCTCACATCATTCAATAATAAATAGTAATATTGAAAACACCTTATTTTCAGAATCATTAAATGCACTAGAATCATATTAGTACTGCATCAAGCATACAAAAGGCTTTTGCAAGTTGAAATGTGTTTTAATTAGTATAATCATTACTTTTTTAAAGTTAAATCCCTCTTCTTGTTCTTAAGAATAAGCAGTATCATCCTCACTCTTTTTTTTTATTATTTTTTATTTAAGAAAGGATTAATGAACAAAAACATAAGGTAGGAGGGGTACAACTCCACATAATTCCCACCACCCAATCTCCATAACCCACCCCCTCCCATGATAGCTTTCCCATTCTCAGGCCCTCTGGGAGCATGGACCCAGGGTCATTGAGGGTTGCAGAAGGTAGAAGGTCTGGCTTCTGTAATTGCTTCCCCGCTGAACATGGGCGTTGACTGGTCGGTCCATAATCCCAGTCTGCCTCTCTCTTTCCCTAGTAGGGTGTGTCTCTGGGGAAGCTGAGCTCCAGGACACATTGGAGGGGTCTTCAATCCAGGGAAGCCTGGCCAGCATCTTGGTGGCATCTGGAACCTGGTGATTGAAAAGAGAGTTAACATACGAAGCCAAACAATTTGTTGAACAATCATGGATCCCAAGCTTGGAATAGTGGAGTGGATCCCAAGCTTGGAAGTGTTAGGGAGGTACTCACTGCAAACTCTAGTGTACTTCTGCTTTCAGGTATATATTTTGCAGTAGTTTATGGATACGTGTGCACATAAGCTCTCTCTCACAGAAACTGGTGTATATCTAGGTTATGGGACTTGGTTAGAAAGTGAACTACCTGAGATGAAATTAGAGTGTACTATAAAAGGAAAGGTCTCACCCAAATAATGAAGCTGCAGGGCTGTCATTCCACATGTGAAGTCTCTGGACACAGTCTGAGGTGAAGCATGTTGAGGTGGCAATCGTTGCATTGGTTAGGTTGTGATCGGTGGATGCAATATTATTTGGTTTGGATTGGGAGATGCATACGGGAAAGTGGGCCCTATCCAAGGGTTCCAGGACTGGGGGAGGTAGGGGCTATATAGTGGAGATGTGAGGTTCCTGCTGTCTTAGGGTTCAAAAAGACAATCGATAGTTAATGTTATCATCACATTATTTGTTAATTGGGTTAACTTTGAAAAGTCCCTTTGTTATGGTTTGCTGTACAGTATCCAGTATCTTGTATATAGCTGTGCTATTGGATGCTTCTAATCTACTTGGTCTAGGCTTTTGAGAGAGTCCGCATATCAAATACACAGCCTATATATTAAAAAGATTCAGTTTGTGTTTTGAGAAACTTTCAGACATACAATTGATTTTCCCGCTCTCATATTAATTAACTACTGATTTATATGTCTACATTTTGCTAGGAGTGTACATAAACACCATTCCCACCACCAACGGACAGTGACCCATCCCTCCCACCCACTCCCACCCCCCACTGGCCCAGGAAGATGCATGTCTACCCCTCACCACTGGGTTTTTACTTTGGTGCCCTACTTACAATTTGATCAGGTCCTGCTTTTAGTTTCCCTTTCAGATCTTCTTAGTCAGCTTCTGTTGATGAGTGGGATCATCCCATACTCATCTTTAGCTTTCTGACTTAGTTCACTTAACATAATTCCTTCTAGCTCTGTCCAAGATGGGTCAGAGAAGGTGGGTTCATTGTTTTTGATAGCTGCATAGTATTCCATTGTGTATATATACCACAGCTTTCTCAGCCACTCATCTGTTGTTGGGCACCTGGGCTGCTTCCAGGTTTTAGCTATTATGAATTGTGCTGCTATGAACATAGGAGTACACACCTCTTTTTGTTTGGGGGTTATGGAGTCCTTGGGGTATAACCCCAGGAGAGGAATTACTGGATCATATGGAAGGTCCATGTCTAGCCTTCTGAGAGTTTTCCAGACTGCTCTCCACAGAGGCTGTACCAATTTACATTCCCACCAGCAATGTAAAAGGGTTCCTCTATCCCCACATCCTCTCCAGCATTTGTTGCTGCTGTCCTTTTTGATGTATGCCATTCTTACAGGAGTGAGGTGGTATCTTAGTATTGTCTTAATTTGCATTTCTCTGACAATCAGTAACCTAGAGCAGGTTTTCATATGTTTGTTAGCCTTTTGTATCTCCTCTGAGGTGAATGTTTTGTTCATATTCTCTGCCCATTTTTGGATGGGGTCATTTGCTTTTTTGGTGCTAAGTTTGCTGAGCTCTTTATATATTTTGGTGATTAGTTTCTTGTCTGATGTCTGGCATGTGAAGATCTTCTCCCATTCTGTGAGGGGTCTCTCTGTTTGTTTAATAGTTTCGTTGGATGTGCAGAAGCTTTTCAATTTGATTTAGCCCCATTGGTTTGTTTCTGCTTTAGTCTTCCTTGCAATTGGGTTTCTTTCATCAAAGATGTCCTTGAGGTGTATGTGGGAAAGTGTTTTACCAATGTTTTCCTCTAAGTATTTGATTGTTTCTGGTCTGATATCTAGGTCTTTGATCCATTTGGAGTTGATTTTTGTTTCTGGTGAGATAAAGTGGTTCAATTTCATTCTTCTGCATTTTTCAACCCAGTTTTCCCAGCACTATTTATTGAAGAGAGCCTCCTTTTTCCATTTAATCCTTTGGGTCCCCTTATCAAGATTAGATGCCCATAGGTGTTGGGATTTACTTCTGGGCTTTCAATTCTGTTCAACTGGTCTGTGTGCCTATTTTTGTTCCAGTACCATGCTGTTTTGATGATGATGGCTTTATAATATAGTTTAAGGTCTGGGAGTGTGATGGCTCCATTTCTGTTTATTTTCCTTAAGATGGTTTTGGCAATTCTAGGTGTTTTCATGTTCCAAATAAATGATCGTAGTGTTTGTTCTATTCTCTTAAAGAAGCTTGGTGGAACTTTGATGGGTATTGCATTAAATTTGTATATGGCTCTGGGGAGAATATTCATTTTGATGATATTTATTCTTCCAATCCATGAGCATGGAATATCTTTCCATTTCTTGGTATCAGTTTCTATCTCCTTGAGTAGCGACTCATAGTTTTCAGCATACAAGTCTTTCACTTCTTTGGTCAACTTTATTCCTAGATATTTGATTGATTTTGCTGAAACAGTAAATGCGAGTGATTTCTGGTTGTCTTCTTCTTCAGTTTTAGTGTTTGCATAGAGAAATGCCACTGATTTTTGTACATATATTTTGTAGCCTGATACCTTGCTATATTGCCTAATAACTTCCAGTATTTTTCTACTGGATTCTTTAGGTCTTTCTATGTATACTATGATATCATCTGCAAATAGTGAGAGCTTGACTTCTTCCCTTCCAATCTGTATTCCTTTGATTTCTTTCTCTTGCCTGATTGCTATGGCAAGAACTTCCAATACTATGTTGAAGAATAACGGTGACAGTGGACAACCCTGTCTAGTCCCCAATCTGAGGGGGAATGTTTTCAACTTCTGTCCATTGAGTATGATGGTGGCTGTAGGTTTGCTATATATAGACTCCACTATCTTGAGGAATTTCCCATCTATTCCCATATTTTGTAGAGTTTTGAGCATGAACGGGTGTTGGATTTTGTCAAAGGCTTTCTCTGCATCTATTGAGATAATCATGTGGTTTTGGGCTTTGCTTTTATTGATGTGGTGAATGACATTGATTGACTTACGGATGTTGAACCAGCCTTGCATTCCTGGGGATGAATCCCACTTGGTCATGATGAACAATCTTTTTGATGTGTTGCTGTATCCGGTTGGCCAAGATCTTGTTTAATATTTTGGCATCTATGTTCATCAGAGATATTGGTCTGTAGTTTTCCTTTTTTGTTCTGTCCCTATCAGCTTTTGGTATCAGGGTGATGTTGGCTTCATAAAAGGTGTAAGGGAGTATTCCTGTTTCTTCAATCTTATGGAATAGCTTAAGAAGTATGGGTATTAACTGTTTCCTGAAAGTTTTGTAGAATTCGTTTGTGAAGCCATCTGGTCCAGGACTTTTGTTGTTGGAGAGATTCTTAATAATGGTTTCAATTTCTTTGTCTGTGATTGTTGCATTTAGATTTTGTAGTTCTTCTTGGTTCAGTTTTGGAAGTGCATAGGTTTCTAGGAATTGTTCCATTTCTTCCAGATTCTCTAGCTTGGTGGCATATAGTTCTTTATAGAAGTTTCGCAGAATTCTCTGGATTTCTGTGGTGTCAGTTGTGATATCTCTTGCATCGTTTACAATTCTATTAATTTGAGTCTTCTCTCTTTTTTGTTTGGTGAGTCTGGCTAGGGGTTTGTCAATTTTGTTTGATCGTTCAAAGAACCAACATTTGGCTTCATTGATCTTTTGTATGGTTCTTTTATTTTCTATGTTTTTTTATTTCTGCTCGAACTTTACTGATTTCTGTCCTTCTGGTTGCTTTAGGGTTCCTTTTTTCCTCTTCCTCTAAGTCCTTGAGTTGTGCAGTAAGGTTGTTCATTTGAGCTTCTTCTTGGTGTTTAATATGTGATTGTATGGCTATAAGTTTCCCTCTCAGTACTGCTTTAGCTGTGTCCCAAATATTTTGATAGGTTGTGTCTTCATTTTCATTAGTTTCCAGGAACATTTGAATTTCCTGTTTGAGTGAGTCTCTGACCCAGTGGTTCTTAAGGAGCATGTTGTTAGTTTCCAAATTCTGTGTCTTTTAATAATTTTCCGTTTGTTGTTAAATGTTAGTTTTACTCCACTGTGGTCTGAGAAGATACTTGGGATGATTTCAATGCTCTTGAATTTATTGATGCTGTCTTTGTGGCCTAACATGTGGTCTATCCTTGAGTATGTGTTATGTGGATTTGAAAAGAAGGTGTATTCCAGTTTTTTGGGGTGGAGGAGTCTGAAAATGTCCAAGAGGTCTAGTCTGTCATTCTCTTCATTCAATTATCTTGTATCTTTATTGGTTCTCTGCTTTGTTGATCTGTCTTAGTGTGAGAGTGGGGTATTGAAGTCTCCCACTATTATTATATTACTATTGATGTATTTTTGAAATTCTTTCAGTAGATGCTTAATGTATTTAGATGGTCCCTCGTTGGGTGCATAGATATTAATAATTGTTAAGTCTTCTTGGCTGATTGATCCTCTAATCATTATGTAATGTCCTTGTCTATCTTTTATTATTTTATTTAATTTAAAATCTATCGTGTCTGAGATGAGAATGGCTGTTCCTGCCCTTTTTTGTGGTCCGTTAGTCTGTATGATAGTTTTCCATCCTTTCACTTTAAGTCTGTGTTTATCTTGTTGTGACAGATGGGATTCTTGCAAGCAGCATATGGTTGGGTTATGTTTTCTGATCCATCCCCCCACCCTATGCCTTTTGATGGGTGAGTTTAAGCCATTAACATTTATTGATATTATGGATTTAATGTATTGTAGTGCCATTGTTCTAAAAAAAAAATTTGTTTGCTCTGATATATTGCCAGTATTATAGTGATGTTCTTGTTTATAAGAGGTCTTTTAGTACCTCTTTCAGGGCCGACTTGGTGATGGTTGCCTCCTTTAACTGTTGTTTATCTAAGAAGGTTTTGATCCCTCCATCTAGTTTGAATGAATGTCTAGCAGGATATATTATCCTTGGTTGAAACCCTTTTTCATTCAGGGCTCTATAGATATCTTGCCACTCCCTTCTGGCTTTTAGAGTTTGAGTGGAGAAGTCTGCAGATAATCTTATGGGTTTTCCCTTGTATGTGACTTTTTGTTTCTCTCTTGCAGCCTTTAGGATCCTTTCTTTATCCTTACTTCTTCTCATTGTGACTATGATGTGTCTTGGTGTCTTCAGGTCTGGGTTGATTCTGTTTGGTACTCTCTGGGCCTCTTGAACCTTGATATTGTTTCTGTTATTCAGGTCTGGGAAGTTTTCTTCTATTATTTCCTCTAGAATGTTTGCTTCCCCTTCCTCTCTTTCTTCCTCTGGCAGGCCAATTATACGAATGTTACTTCTTTTGAGATCATCCCATATGTCTCTGTTGTTTTCAGTGTCTCTCAATCTCTTTTTAAGCTCTTTCACCTCTTTTTTTGTTTTCTCTAACTCATCCTCTGTCTGACTAATTCTGTTTTCTGCTTCTGTTAGTCTGCTTTCCCTTGCCTCAGCTTCTTTCTTCATTACAGCTATTTCAGCTTTCAGTTCTCTAATTGCCTCAAGATAATCAGTATTTTCCTTGGGAGTCTCAACTGTTGTTTCCCTAATACTGCCATTCCTTTCCTCCAATGTTGTTTTCATTTCTGTGATTAATAAGTTTATTATTGCTTGCATACTTTTCTTATCTATGGTTACTTCTGGCAGATTTGTAGTTTCTTCTGGGCTCTTGTCTTCATTCATTGGAGTAGCAGTTTTATTTGTTTTTGATCTACCCATTTTTTTAAATTTATGTGTTTCTTTTTTTTTATCATCTGTTGTTCCTCAGTTGTTGTGTCTTGAGTACAAGTAACACTGTACTAAAAAACCTTTATGACAATTGCACTCACCAACCTCCGGAATTACAGTAGCAACTGAAGTGAGTATTGAAGTAGTTTAATCATTACCAGTTAGCCAAATAATTTCTCCAGTCCGTGAAAAAATAGTAACCAAATGCCAGTGAAGAAAGAGAAAAGAAAGAGAGGATAGCAAGAATAGACAGTTATGCAAATCTACTATCTACTGTATATTCTAGGGGTAACAAGAGGGGAAAGGGAACTAGAGCAGATATACACACATAGAGAGTCCACTCTGAGTCAGATTTCTTCCCCAAAGTAATTCACAAATTCAGAAAGGCAAAGAAGAAGGAAGAAGTGTATGACAAGATTAAAAAAAGAGAGAGAGAGAGACAAGAGAGAGAAAAGGGAGAAGATAAGAAAAAGAGTTGCAATTAAAGAGCAGCGCAAGGAACTTCCCAAATGTGTATCAGTGAATTCAAAAAAACACCCTGTTTGTTGGTGTGGGGTATCCTGCTAGGAGCTGGTCCCCAGGGACTGATTATGGGGGGGAGTAAGGAGGTATGCTTGAAAATTAAAAGGAAGAAAAAAGAATTTTTTCCCCTACTCTAATTCTTAACCCAAATTAAGTTATAGTCACCTCCTTGTAACCGCTATGACCCCTTATTGGCTGGCTTGCTAAAGGCAGAAAATCCTACTGTTCCAGGAGATGTGTTCGGAGCTCAGCGGCTAGCAGCTTCTCAGTCTGCCATCTTCCGGGAAACCCCCCCATCCTCACTCTTAAAGAATCTGCAGTAAAGATAGAAAACTTCCTGTCCTACTTACCCAGAGACTCATTATGATTTTCACAGATTCCCAACTTCTTTAAATCCGAGGAAATATCTGTGTGAATCACAAGAACATTGAGTTAGGGAGATAACATACAAACCCTCTCATTCTATAGCTCAGGATACAAATTATACTATGAGCTAATGGTGGGGTGGTATCTTGTGTGAAATTTTCATAGAAAAATACATTGTCTCAAGGCATATATTTGTTGTTTTCAGCAACAATGATAATAAATATCTTACCAGAAAAAATTAACTGATGACTATAATCAAAACTGATAAACTTCCCTTAAAGGAAAAGAATGTTAAAATTAATGAATATAGTCATAGGGAATAAAGAAGTCTTAAGTGAAAATACTAATGATTCAAATAAGCCAAAGTGTAATATGATGTAAAATAGAGTCCATAAAGTTAAAAGTTAAAATATTGCTATGAAAATATAAGAAATATAAGAATAAGAATATAAGAAAAAATAGTGCAAATCCTAAACAGAAAAAAAACATATTCATGGAATTAATTTTTAATTCATGGAATTAAAAAATGGTATTCAGTATTCAGTGTTCAGAAAAGTTTCCTAGTGGTTTTGGCAAAATTAATTAATTAAAGTGAGTGGTTGGATACTGACTATATGGTGTATATCCCCTACCTTACATAGGGCCAGGGGTTTGATGTGCAGCACCAAATGAGAACGACAAATACAAAATAATTTATGAATGGTAGAATGGTACTGAAAAAATAGGCAGGGTTGCCACGCCCACTCAAATCCAGAACGATGGGTCTGACAGGGTCAGAATTCTGGGAGTGGGTCTTGGCATTCTGAGCAGATCTAAACTGAAAACTCTGATTATTGTTTTCATTATGTACATAGTAATGATGCTGTGTAATCAGGGACAAACAGCCCCTGTTCCTAGATTAGATACAGATGAACAAGAAATGAGGTGGACAAAGTTATGGGTTATCAAATACATAAAGTTTTAGGAAAAATTCTTAATAATACTTACCCACCTCCTCTTATGAAATATGTTAAAACTCTACATAAAATACTCTCTGCTAAGCCTATTACTCAGAAATGCGTCACCCCATTACTGTGTAAAACTGCAAGGCCATCTAATCAAGAAATAAGCTTTGTGGGAGTCGGGCTGTAGCGCAGCGGGTTAACCGCAGGTGGCGCAAAGCACAAGGACCGGCATAAGGATCCCAGTTCAAACCCCGGCTCCCCACCTGCAGGGGAGTTGCTTCACAGGCGGTGAAGCAGGTCTGCAGGTGTCTATCTTTCTCTCCTCCTTTCTGTCTTCCCCTCCTCTGTCCATTTCTCTCTGTCCTATCCAACAACGACAACAACAATAATAACTACAACAATTAAAAAAACAACAACAAGGGAAACAAAAGGGAATAAATAAATAAAATAAATAAAAATTAAAAAAAAAGAAATAAGCTTTGTTCCAGATATTGTTTATGTAAGGCTGAAGGATATATAAACTCTCACTTGCTAAATAAAATTTGAGTTCAGATTCACCCTCCAACAGAGTGTGTTGTATTCTGTTCTCCTCCTGACCCACCAGGTGGTCACCTTCAGAGTTCCCTGATCCTTCCTGCTGCTCCTCCACCGGAGTGGTCCGTCGCACAGGGTGGCTTCTCAGTGTTTGTAACACTACTGTACTGATGGTGAGCAAAAGGAATTATAGGAGGGAAAGAGGAGATAGAGATACCTGCGGCACTACTTCATTGTTTATGAAGCTTCCCCCCAACTGCAGGTGAGGACTTGGCTTAGAACCTGGGTCCTTGTGCATAGTAACATGTGCACTCTACTGGATGTTCCGGGACTCCCCCTTATTGATAATCTTATGATTTAATGCTATGTTTTCAGGAAAATGTCATACGATAGACAGATATTACCTATATAGTTAGAAAATATATCAATATATGGATGTTCACACAAAATTTTCATTCTGAATTTACCAAATTAACTCTGACATGAGAAAAAGCATAGTTCTGAAGGAGTGAAAAGTATTTTAGATAGTTTGATTAGGAAGATATCAGGGGTGTTTTGTTGAATTAGTCAGAACATAGTTTTATTTTGTTTTTTTCCTGTTTTTAATATCTTTATTTATTAGATAGAGATAATCAGAAATGGAGAGTGGAGGGTGAGATAGTGAGGAAGAGAAACAGAGAGACACCTGCAGCCCTACTTCACCACTTGTGAAGCTTCCCCCATGCAGGTGGGGACTGGGGGCTCGAACCCAGGTCCTTGTGCATTGTAACATGTAACTCAACCAGGTGTGCCACCACTCAATCCCAGAACGTAGTTTGCATAAGAAGGTAACAGTGGATTGAATCCCTGGATTGAAGACACCACCAATGTGTCCTGGAGCTCAGCTTCCCCAGAGACCCATCCTACTAGGGAAAGAGAGAGGCAGACTGGGAGTATGGACCGACCAGTCAACGCCCATGTTCAGCGAGGAAGCAATTACAGAAGCCAGACCTTCTACCTTCTGCAACCCTCAATGACCCTGGGTCCATGCTCCCAGAGGGATAGAGAATGGGAAAGATATCGGGGGAGGGGGTGGGATATGGAGATTGGGCGGTGGGAATTGTGTGGAGTTGTACCCCTCCTACCCTATGGTTTTGTTAATTAATCCTTTCTTAAATAAAAAATAAAAAAATAAAAAATAAAAAAAAAGAAGGTAACAGTGGCTGTAAATGTCTGGAACTTAGAGATAAAGGATGGAGCACACAAAACAATTATATTTTTATCATTAAATTTATTCTTGATTCTAATTAGTCCCTAAAATACAGACTTTTTTTGTTGTTGTTTGATAGTCTATTTTCTTAGGCCCATTGCAAAAAAAGAAAATTATCTATAGTGCCATGCAGAAAAATAAGAATTCACATTCATTCTGGAAAATAATACTTTTATAATGTGATTTTATAATGAGCTGCAATTTTATTTAATGCAAATATTTAATTTTCATTCAAATACTCTAACAGTTTTAATAGTCTGTTTAATTCAAGAAATGCAAAAATTGTAAATTTGAATTTCAACTTAAATATTATTAGTTTTAGGATCTATTATAATCACTTCCCCTCAACAGACTAGTGATTAATCAACAGATGCTTATAACTTTTATTAACTCACTTCAGATTCTCATTAAGGGAGAAAAGGCTTTTAATTCTAATTCTAAGAAGTAATTGTTTTCCTCTTTAAGAACCACATACCAATTGTGCAATAAATTAAATTACAATCTGTATCAGTCCCAGCATTATCTGTAGCAAAATGGTTAACACAATTACTCACAGTATTTCTGGTCCTGTTTTTACCTAATATGCTATAATGCTCCTATATAAAGAATCCTTCATTTTAACAAACTTTGTTATACTGTTGGTGGAAAGCCAAACTGATACAACTCCTTTGTAAAACAGAATGAATATTTATTAAACAAATAAAAATGTCAGTGCAAACATGATGCCAACTTGACCTCCCTGGGCAGATGACCTCACCAATGTACCCTGGAACCCTGTCTCTCCAGAGCCCTGGCCCCCTAGGGAAAGGTAGAAAGAGTATGGGCCTGCCAATGCTCATACTGAGTGGAGAAGCAATTACAGAAGTCAGACCTCCCACCTACTGTACCCCATAATGATTCTGTCTCCACACTCCCAGAGAGATAAAGAGTGTGGAAAGCTTTCAAGGGAGTGGTGGGAAATGTGTAAACGTTTACCCTTCTTTTCCTATGGTTTTTGTCAAAAATTTCTATTTTATAAATAAATTTAATAAAAATATTTTAACTTAAAAATGGCAATATGATTCAGCAATACTAGTTTTAGGCATATATCCAAAGAACATGAAGACACTAACCCAAAGGGACACGTGGACCCTATTGTTGATAGCTACTTTATTCACAATAGCAAAGGAGTGTAAGCAACCTACCTACCTATTAATAGATATATGACTAAAGATAAAGAAGTTATGTTATATGAGTTCAATGGAAGATTAATTCTCAATTAAAAAATATTGTGTTCTTCAGGAGAAAATAGAGCTGGTGGTGATTATGCTTAGTGAACTAAGTAAAGAAGTGAAAGGCAACTACTGGATGGTTTCACTCATGTGGAATATACAGAATAGAAACACTTCAAAGGGGAGTCAGACAGTAGCACAGCAGGTTAAGCGCACGTGGTGCAAAGCACAAGGACAGGCATAAGGGTCCCTGTGTGAGCCCCTGGCACTCCACCTGCAGGGGAGTCGCTTCACAGGATGTGAAGCAGGTTGCAGGTGTCTGTCTTTCTCTCCCCCTGTCTTCCCCGCATCTCTCCATTTCTCTCTGTCCTATCCAACAATGACTGCAACAGTGAAACAACAAGGGCAACAAAAGGAAATAAATAAATATTAAAAAATTACAAAAAAGGGGAGTCGGGCTGTAGCGCAGCGGGTTAAGCGCAGGTGGCGCAAAGCACAAGGACCGGCATAAGGATCCCAGTTCAAACCCCGGCTCCCCACCTGCAGGGGAGTCACTTCACAGGCGGTGAAGCAGGTCTGCAGGTGTCTATCTTTCTCTCCTCCTCTCTGTCTTCCCCTCCTCTCTCCATTTCTCTCTGTCCTATCCAACAACGATGACAACAACAATAATAACTACAACAATAAAACAACAAGGACAACAAAAGGGAATAAATAAAATTTAAAAAATTACAAAAATTACAAAAAAGAAGAAACACTTCAAAGAAGGAGAAAGAAGGGAGGAGGATAGAGAAGGACGAGGAGAGGAGTAAGAGGAAAAAGACAGAAGAGGCAGTCAAACTTTTTCTAAGAATTTGTGAGAACTAAAGTGGTTATCATTCAGGTGGTACATGACAGGATTTTGGTGGGGAATACTGTATGGAATTATACCTCTGTAATAGTACAATCTTGCAAAAACACTATTAAATCACTAATAAAATTAAGTGCACAATTTTCCCGACTATATGACCTTGCTCAAACACTGATATCACAATGTTTCTTTTTGCAATGGATATGTTTAGCTTGAAAGATTGTATCACCTGTAAAGAATCAATCTTAAAAGCATATGTCTGAAACATGGTAGGTTTTATTTCTTATGTGTATAATAATTCCAAGGAGGGTTTTTAGGACAAACAGGATCCTATATACATGATTTATACATCTATGACTTTAGAACCCTGGGGAAATTAGTTTAAGAATGGAAAGATAATTGAGGTGATTCCTCTGACCAGAAAGGTGCCTTTTAATGCCTTCTTCTAGGTGTTTTGTTATTGTCAACAGATAACAGCTCATTTAGGTCCTACAATATTTCTCCTTCCTAAATATGGTCTTAATTAGAAATTGTCATGACTACTTGACAAATAAAGTATTTGAGAGTGCAGTGGAGTTGGGGGTATAGAGATGGGTGTAGATAGTCTTTTAGATTAATTTATGGCACATATTTTGACTTGATGAAGAACATTGTGATGTTTGCCTCTGAACTATATTTACAGACTCAGTTCAATTATAGTCATTTACTTTGGGGAAATGATGAGTATTATCTCTGTGAAAAATATCATTTGCACATGAATTTGTAGGGAACTGGCTGAAATATAAATTTTACAAAGGTTAGAGTTTCTTTCTTCTTCCTGACCACACAACTATTGTTTGATAGCTAAGCATGGTCACATTGCTAGTGAAATAAGTAAAAATATGTGCCTATCTTAGTCAGTAGAAAAACAAGGATCCTTATTTCCTAGGAAACTATATGGAGGGAAATACCACATTCATCAGTTAGGTCAATTCAAACTTATTAGTGGCTAAGAAAAAAAAAAAAACAAAAAAACCTTTCCATTGCATTAAGACAATCTGATTTTTTTTTAATTTATAAATGTCAGATTACCTAAAGTACAAAAATACCAATAACAAAGGTTAGTACTAACATACTGTGTTGTAAATTAAGCTAAAATAAGAGGTCAAACTGCATAAAAGAGGAACAATAGGTTTTTTGTTTGTTTGTTTTTTCCTGTTGTAGTTGTTGTCAGGCTACCCTCACGTGTTCTTTATCAATTTACATAGTGACATTTTACGATGACCATGAAAAATCCCTTGATTTGACTACAGAGTAATGTTAAAATCACTTTAGGACTCACATTCTTGTCAGCAACAATCCCACTATAAGGTTTTTGTTTTTTTTTTCCCTGGAACCACACCTCCCCAAAGCCCTACCCCACTAGGGAAAACTAGAAATAGGCTGAGGTATAAATCGACCTGCCAATGCCCGTGTCCAGTGGAGAAGCAATTACAGAAGCCAGAACTCCCACCCCATAGAAATTTTTGGTCCACACTCCTAGAGGGATAAAGAATTGGGAAGCTTCTTACACACCACTACATGTGGCATACATTTAAAATAAGCTACCACTTCACTTCTTTCACTAGCTTAGATCTAAGTGAGAAAGAGATGATGTTGCTAAGTTCTCATGGAAGTGAGAATTAAAATACACTATTATAGATATTAAAAAAAACTTCATAAGCATTTATTAGACCACAATATTAGTGTGCTAAAGGATAAAGAGTTTTGAATCTGCATCCTGGGAAATAGCTCGGATAGTGTGTTCAGGATAGTGTTTGTATATCTGAAGCTTCTGTTTGCATTCCTTGTGCTAAATGTCATGTTCTAGCTTCTTTTTATTCTCCCTCTTTTTAAATAAATATTTTTCCTTTAAAAAAAAAAGAATTGGGAAGCTTCCAATGGAGAGTATAGCATATAGAACTCTGGTGGTAGGATTTATATGGAATTGTATGCCTCTTATCCCATAACCTTGTTGAATATTATTAAATCACTAATAAGATATTTTTAAATATTTATTTATTCTCCCTTGTTGCCTTTGTTGTTTTATTGTTGTAGTTATTATTGTTGTTGTTGTTGATGTTGTTGTTGGATAGGACAGTGAGAAATGGAGAGAGGAGGGGAAGACATAGAGGGGGAGAGAAAGATAGACAACTGCAGACCTGCTTCACCGCCTGTGAAGGGACTCCCTTGAAGGTGGGGAGCTGGCTGGGGGTTGTAACCAGGATCCTTCTGCTGGTCCTTGTGCTTTGTGCCACGTGCGCTTAACCCGCTGAGCTACTGCCCGATTCCCAATAAAATAAAATTTTAAAAAGGGGTTTATTCCTAATTATTTTTTATTATTTGAAATACATGTTTCTTTATTTTTAATGGGGGGGTGGGCGTCAGAGCCTAACGCATGAAAGTTTTTGCAGGACAATTATGCTTTCTCCAGTTATTCACCCAATTCCTTAAAGGTAACATGTATCCCATCCCCAGGATAGTATTGACTTAACTGGCATTTTCTCTGTCAAAAATGTAATAACTTTATTTTTTCTTATTACTCCTCAAACTCTAGGTCCTAACTTAATATAACTCCTTACAGGATTATTAGACTAGAGCGTACTCTTTGATATATGATACCACAGCATCAGTATTGATTTTTTAACCTGTCAATCACTGACTCACAGATCAGGCATCGTGTTAGGGGTTAGGGATATGATGAAAAAATATGAACTTTTATTAATGAGGATTATAAGATGACTATTACAAATACATATTAAGAGATGCTAGTTTCAAACAGTGATTTAGAAGAACAGTTATTTAGTTTGGTTAGGACTTGTTAACTAACAATATTTGAAGTTTTCAAAAAAGCAGATTAATGTAAAAAAAAAAAAAGCATAGGATGAAGTGAAATAACAGAAAAATGGTACAGTGGACATAGAAGTAGCTCCTTGGGTGTGGATGGGTGGTGGTACACCTGGTTGCATGCACATGTTACAATGCACAAGGTCCCGGGTTCAAGCCCCCAGTCCTCACCTGCAGGGGGAAAGTTTTGTGAGTGTTGAAGCAGTGTTGCAGGTGTCTCTCTGTCTCTCTTCCTCTGTACCACCTCCTTCCCTCTTGATTTCTGGTTGTCTCTATCCAATAAATAAATAAATAATACAAAAATAATAAAATAAAAAAGAAATAGCTCGTTTGGCAATCTGTTTTCACTTGCGTACCACCTGCACTACTGAGTAGAGATTCAGTAGGTTTCAACAAACCCCAACCCATCTTTGCTTCATTGGAAGTAACAGAATAGGCAGAAAACAAACAAAAAATATGAAGAAAACATAGTAGAGGCCTCATAACCATCAGGAACTTAATAGTCGGGATGGCTAGAAGTTAAAAAGAAACACAGGTGTAGGTGGCTAGACTGCCTCATGAAAAGGAGTGAATTGTGGGTTCATTTGTAAGTTATATTTCACTGTTCCTGTACTCCTGAGGGATACATGAACAGACCCCAGTCTCCCGTGCAGCTGCATCTTATTATTACCAGTACACATTTCTTAACAAATTATTTCAATAATAAGGTACAGGTGCTATATATAGTGTACCTAGTATATAGTGTATCCAGTAATATATATATATATATATATATATATATATATATATATATATATATAGAGAGAGAGAGAGAGAGAGAGAGAGAGAGAGAGAATAGTGTATTCAGTACTGTATATAGTGTTGTCAAATGCTCTTTTGTCCTGGACACAGTGTGTATCTCTAGATTTCTTCATTTTACAGGGCATTGAGGGCATTAGACTCTTATGAAGCTAAAAAAAACAAATGGTTGGGAGTCGGGCAGTAGCGCAGTGGGTTGAGCACACGTGGAACAAAGCACAGGGACTGGCTTAATGATCCCAGTTCCAGCCCCCGGCTCCCCACCTGCAGGGAAGTCGCTTCACAGGTGGTGAAGCAGGTCTGCAGGTGTCTCTCTTTCTCTCTCCCTCTCTGTCTTCCCCTCCTCTCTCCATTTCTCTCTGTCCTATCCAACAATGACAACATTAATAACTATGACAACAATAAAAAACAAGGGCAATAAAAGGGAAAATAAATAAATAAATATAAAAAATTAAAATCAAAACAAATGGTGTTGAAACCTTTTGTTAGTGTTTGACCTATGTTCTGACAAAGTGAGCACACAAAATAGGGAGACACAGGTTGATAAGAATGGGAAGTAGACATGTTGTATAATTACAGTCTAGAACATATTCTGAGAGCCCAGAGGCAAAGAACAACAAGCAAAATGGTGCAAGAGGGGACTCAAGAGGTAAACATGAGTAAAATCACAAAAGGCTTCACTTATAATTTTATTTTATTAAGGACTTTAGTGCATATGGTGGATAATGGTAAGATACCTCCTACTGAAAAAGAAAATGCCAGGTTATGAGTGAAGGAAACATTACTGAGGCTTGACCCCCCTACCCAAATGGAAAGAATTTATCTTGTTCAAACAGACTGAGGATGACTAACAAAACAACTGATTCCCTTACCCTCACAGGAAAAACTTATCTTGCTTCTGCCTCTATTGGACATATCCAAGAGACTTCCTTGATGCTCAGTCTTCCCAGGAAACCAGAAATATCCCTGAATACATCATAAAGACCACCAGTTTTCCCATGCTGCCCAAAACAGCCCTGAACAAAGACCCTATATAAGGTCCACCAGTCTGTCCCAAAGTGGGTTCTCAAGTTCCCCCTGGCTGAGCTCTCTTGCTCCCAGCTGGGGGCTCCTATGCTTCCCCAAAAAAGGCTCACTCTCCCAGCTGCTCCACCCAGGAGTATTGCCCCGATCAATGTGCCTGATTAAAACTTACTTTGGAGAGTCGGGCTGTAGCGCAGCGGGTTAAGCGCAGGTGGCACAAAGCACAAGGACCGGCATAAGGATCCCGGTTCGAACCCCGGCTCCCCACCTGCAGGGGAGTCGCTTCACAGGTGGTGAAGCAGGTCTGCAGGTGTCTATCTTTCTCTCCTCTCTGTCTTCCCCTCCTCTCTCCTTTTCTCTCTGTCCTATCCAACAACAACAACAATAATAACTACAACAATAAAACAACAAGGGCAACAAAAGGGAATAAATAAAATAAATATTTAAAAAAAAAACTTACTTTGTCTGCTCACCTGACTCTAATTGCCCTATTTGTTTCTCATTTTTTTAACAAAGAGAGCAATGCATTATTTTTTGTTAATTAAGATTAAGGGAATAGATGTTATGGAAAAATGTGGACAAACTTAGGAAACGTTTAAATGACAAATTCATAAGAGGATATGGTAAGAGGAGGGGAGATGTAGACATTCTAAGTTTGTTTAGCTTTGTTGTTGTAATGGCACTTTGTTGTTGTATTGGTGGTAGGTGTGACGAATTCTACACACACAAAACACACACAGGTGTAAGACTATATTCATTAACTTGTATAATATTGGAATACATTGTTAAATTTTAAAAATGGTCAAACTTACTGGATTCACTGAGAAACTGGACATTCCAGTGGGAGATAACATAGTAGGAGTTAATATCTTAGAAGTCTTAGAAATCTCAATAGTGATATTTACTGCTGGAAGTTAAATATTTCTGGAGCTCAGAGGATATCTGTAACAACAGACTATCCATGACCTTGGAAGTCATGCACCTGTAAATAGTAACTAAAGTCTAGGGTAAAGGATGAAATCCCAGATAGAATTTAGAATAGAAAAAGTATGGGCGAGAACATTCTAGTCTTGCTGATCTTCAGCATACTAGCAGGCAGCAGAATGATTTGCAAAGAAACGGATGATAATAAAGTGCCCATAAAGAATTTGAAATTTGAGAGAGTATGGTGGTAAATAAAAGAAATAATTTTAGTGATAAATCCTAAATGATATACACTGAATCCAAAGTTTCAGAAGTAAGCTGAAGGCCTTAGTGAGAAGTAAGATAGAATGAAATATAAAAAGCAAAGGGAAGTGGATGAGGTAAACTGACTACTTGTTGGAAAGCTTCTCCTTCTATCACATGCCCTACACTCAGCCTGTTCATTGTGGCAACTCTCCTCTGTTGGAGTCCTGACCTTGTCACAGATAGAACACTTATGTCTGACCTATGCTAACGCAAGTTTATAGGATTACATGTGCTCGTAAAGATGTGCCCTCTCATAAATCTTCTGTCTGTGGTATTACAATTGTATATTTGTGACCCTTTCAAATGACATTACTTTAGAATTTAAGTATACCAAAAAAAAGTCATCAGGTCATTTTTTTTTATAAGTTTCAGGTGCTCTACTTATATAGTATTCTTTTCTAAATATTTATTTATTTATTCTCTTTTGTTGCCCTTGTTATTATTGTTGTTATTGATGTCGTCGTTGTTAGGACAGAGAGAAATGGAGAGAGGAGGAGAAGACAGAGGGGGAGAGAAAGATAGACACCTGCAGACCTGCTTCACCACCTGTGAAGTGACTCCCCTGCAGGTGGGGAGCCGGGGCTCAAACCGGATCCTTACACTGGTCCTTGTGCTTTGTGCCACATGCGCTTAACCCAGTGCGCTACCGCCTGACTCCCCTTTCTATAGTATTCTAATAGACACCTGTAAAACTTATCAAGAACACATACAACCACTTTTTTTTTTTCCTCAGAATTAGGAAAATGAGAAAACTTTACATTTTCACCAAGGAATCACAAAAATGAAAGCATTTTCCATTTCCCAGATACCACCTACAAACTGTTCATAGGAAGAAAAAAATAAAACCCACTATTTATTCTAGAGTTGCTCTACCATGTCCTCAGCATCATATGTATCTTTCCAAGTGTGCATGTAACATAAATGTCCATGTACATTTTTCTTCCATGGGGTACAGAAAAGTTATCTTATTTCCTTTAAACTCAAGAAACTCACCATTCTTATTGGTAATACAAATGTGGAAATCATATAAGTTCAGTACAACCTAGAGAAAAATGACTGAATTTTTGTTTTGTTTTTTGCCCCTCTTACTGGAATTTTTATAAAGAAGGACCCTAACATGTGCTTTATATAACAGGCAGTATTTTATGCCACAGCAAGTTTTACAGTTGTCATGTGTAATCCTAGGTGTAGCCATTGAAAGGGTGACATGGATATTCTTAATATGTCCCGAATATTTAAATATCAGCCACAAAATAGGTTCCTTTTGATCAAATGCCAACTACATATTTGAAGATTTGTTATGAAAGCTGTTAATTGGTATATGATCAGATAGAAATTGCTTTTTAAGTAGTCTCTGACATTTCTGTCATAAATTACTATGTCATTCAGCACCATCATAGTAGTTTATAAGAAATTATAAAAGTGACAGTTTGTCAATAAAATCAAATACATTAGTGTACCATAAGATACGCAATAAAACTGAAGAAAGTCAACAAATTTAGACTTGAGACTTGAGACTATGACTAACAGCCATAAGAATCTAACATGACTTTTCTGCGATAATGACTAAAATATTCTTAATAATAAACTAAATGTTAATACACACTACCAAACATTTTAATTACTTTAGTTGAATAAATAGAATATTTCCCCTTTCTCCACAAACTAAGGAAATTTAATAGCCTATTAATAAATATATATATTTTTAAAACTTAAATGACGGAGTATTTACAGAAAGTTAAAATGGTTTATACCAGGCAACTGGTGACAATTATTTTTGTGGAAAACATTTTGAGTGGATGTAAATTTATATGAGTGCTCACAAGGACATAGGAAGGTCAAATTATCACATTAGAATTATGGGCGAATTATTTCATTTCTTTTAATAGAATTCAAAATGCTCTATGCTTTGTCTATTCATTTGGCTTTAAAGAATATGTTATTCTTTCTTTGTCTTTCTGTCTCAAAGAGCTAATACTAATGGTGTAGAGAAAACTAGATCACGAATGCACCAGATGTTTGATGCAATATGTAAACCTCGTCACCTAAAGTAAAAGTTAATTTTAAAGAATATCTGAGTATGTAACTCCCATTCATCTGATTTTTCTCTCAGACTATGCACAGGCTTTTATATAAATTATAAAATGTGGTTCCATAGATGAAAGCTGTTTGTAATTTGTAGAGACCATTTTCTTGTCAAGTTGGTAGTCTTTCTCATAGCTTTCTCATTATTAGGCAAACCAATTAAGTGTGCTCAAAATAAGCCACATATGCTAAGTACACAATTTGTATAAAATTCTAATCTGTTCATTACCTTTATACCCCTGATTTTTTTCCCCCTGACTTGGAGTAGTGGGTTCATTTTTTTTTTAATACGAATTTTGTGTTAAAAATGGCATGTTGAAATGCCTGACATGAGAATTCTCAAACTGTCTTAACTAGATTTTGGCATTTAATAAGCTGTAAACTGCTGAAGCTATTTGCAGATGAAGTCTCATTTTTGTCCATCAGCAGGGGGCTGGAAGCATAATTAATTGAGTGAAAGTTAAAAGACGGACAGCACGTTACATTTATGCAAATATTGCAGCAGAACATCTAAGGGAAGAGAAAAATAGCTTGCAACCAATTGGTTTGGTTTTGGACCAGAATCCACAGGGTCTATTTAAACATTGCAGATTGTGCATCTGACAATTAAGACTTATAGTCTTTTTAAATACTAGCTGTGATGGTAGGAATAGTAGGCAAAAAGTCCAAGTCCAGAGAGACAATTATATTTCTGCTCTCATCTTTTTTTTTCTTTCCTACCTCTCATGAATGTTAAAATATTCTTGCAAAAAATAAATAAATAAGAAAATCAAATGATGCATGTGTGTGCAAGCATATGCCAAGCTCTGCTATTTGTTTCTTTTATTCATATCCCAGGCATATGTATCCTTGTACACCAAAGGTTCCATTTAATTAAAGTTAGCTAAAAGCTTAGACCACAGAGATCAGGACAGCTGCTTGAGATATTAACCTAGGTGCTGTTTGGGGATGGCAGAAAGCCTGTGCTGATATTCTGTCTCCTATTACATATTTTGGTAGGGTTGTTCCCAGTAGCTATTTGCCTCAGAAGACCATTGACTTTTCCTTAAATGGTTGGAAAACATTAGCTCCCCCAATGATCACAGGAAATTTCAAATTGAAATCTTGCATATTCCTCATTTGTATGTTTTTCCTTGTGATTATAAGGATGTGCATGACTACCTTAGTGATTGATTTTTGACTAGTCCCTTTGTGTATGTGTTTGATTTGTTGGCTATTCAGCAAGACACTGCTTCCCATAGAGAAATTTCTTAAGTGCTCTTTTGTTTTCAGCTCTCTTACTTCTATTCTTAGAGTAGGTCTAGTTGAAGTTTTAATTCCAAGTTTCCTTCTTTTTTAATGCTACAGAAATTACATTTATGAGCAGAGACAGTGGCTTCTGTGCATGTCTTTGAATACTATGTGTATCTTACACTGAAGCGCTGGGAAAATGCAGCTTTTAAGGCTGAAAATATTCTCAGTGAGATGCCTTACTAATCCCTTTAAAGTTTTATGAGATAAAATTGAACTCTAATAACAGGTTGAATAGAGTATTTTTAATATTTTCCATAGATGATGCAGGTTTCATAATCAAAATAGTACAAACAAAAAATCCTCATGACATATTCTCAGTAAAAGATTGTAAGATATTTCAATAATAAAACAATCTAATTTAAAGGTACATAAAAATTAAAGAACTTTATGAATTATATATAAGGTATGATAATAACTACAGTAGTTATTTTTTTAATTTTATATCCAGCTAAAAATTATTCACTTTGAAATATTTACCTGCTTGCTTTTTCTATTCACATAATGAAGTAAAACAAAACTTCTTAGGATTGGAGTCAAGTTTATACATAGTTGTATGTATATGTAGCATACACTTCATATGTTTATATAATATACTCAGTACTGCTATATGATTGCACATTAAAATATGAGAATATACTCTATTAACTACAAAATAACTATGCATTTATAAAGAGATATTTAAAAATATGAAATGGTTGACAAATTGGAAGATATAGATTCAATTCATATTTGAAATTAAATTGTTGAGGATCAATTATAAACAATAAAAATGATTGTGATATTTGTAAAACCGTTTGCCATGGGCTTAATATCTTTATTTAAATGATAGTAACACTGTAAAATGTACTTTCTAATATGGAGAAGAATTTCATGACATATTTTCCATTAAATATAGAAGACAGCCACCCTGATACCTGTATCCGTGACATTAACTACCCTTACGTATGTACCCTGGAAAAAAAAATCTTTGATGTTCCATGTTCCATGTTTGATGCAATGCATACTTTGGTCAATAAATATCGTAAAAAAGGTCTGTTTAGGGTCCTATTTACTGAAATCCCATCAAGGGATGTAAACTGATTCAGTCATCTTTAGATGACTTCCTCACTGTCTGATAATGTTTGAGTTAAATCACTCAACCGAGAATGTTCATGTGAGAAACCTTGGAACCTGGCAGTTGAGAAATGAAAAACACAATGTAAGTTGCCAAATGACAAATAATTGGGCTCACCTGAAAGTCATGAAAGGAATTTATACTGTTCCTTGTTGTATTATCATTTTTGTATTATTTCTCTATATATTAACTTACACACAATTATTCATCTTGGATATGACAAAGTGAAGTTGCACATAGCAATTTAAAGGTCAGTTAAGATGGTATTTCTCACAAAATACAAAATCAATCGATTAGAGGCTAAAAATAGTATTTTTGTCTGTTTACTAGTTCAAATGATATAAACTACTTTATGCTTAACGAGAGCTATGTCTTTGTGTTCTGTTTCCAAACATAACAAACAGGGTTTGAAGATGAATGTATAAGATGTATAGTCCTAGAATTCCTGAGTATGTATTTTATTCTTGATTAACAAACAGAAAAGATTCTAACACAAGGAAAGTAAAAGAAGAAAATAACCAACTAACACCTGTTTTTTTAGTATATATCTCTCTGGGATAAGTACCAGTTAACACTATGAAAGAGAAAAAAAGAAACATTAGTCAATAATGTGTCTGCTGGTCATGAGTTCATCAAGCTTATAACCCTGTTTAATGAAAACCTTATGAAACAGAAATATAATAAACAGAAGGCTAATTTTTATAATAAACTTGTTTGCCAAATGTACTCTATCAAGGTAGAATATGAAATATAGATAGTATGTTGTGATGCAATTAAATACTACGCTTATGGGAATACTTAGATTAAAGCCAGCATTTATTGAAACTAGAATAGTTCCAGAAGTAAATCTAAATAAAATGATGCAGCGTTAGTGAAATGTTTTTTTTATACATATTATTCAACCATTTCTAATTAATTGGCTCAAGTGAATTGCTGTTATAGGAAAAAGACTGTAACACACAAGCATAAATTTATCGTACGTGGGTCATATAAATATCAAAATTTAATTTTCCAGGAAAATAGAGAAATAGTGTAAACACAATGATTTATCTTATAGTATTTATAATGTCCTAAGCCAGATAAAATTGCTTAACATCAGAAAACCATTAGATTATGTGAGTCAATTACCATAAAATTTTAGCAGTCAGGGGGCAGGAAAAATATGAACTTGTTAGTTAGGTCATTAGGTTTTTTTATTTTAGTTTATCTTTTATGTTTTCTATTTTTATATTACAGAATTACATGTCGACTGGGGTTTGAATCCACACTGTTCCCACCATCAGAGTTCTAAATCAATCTTCCTTCTCCTCAGCGCAATCCACCACTGTTACATGTTTGGCATGGGCCAACTATCTTTTCTTCATGCAAAACTATGTCATGACTTTTCCAACAATCCGACAGTTAACCTATCTAATGAGTTTGCTTTTCCATCCCTGTGATCCAAATTCCAGCTTGGCCCTCACTCTCTCTCTCTCTCTCTCTCTCACACACACACACACACACACACACACACACACACACACAAATAAATAAATAAATAAATAAGTAACCCAGAGTGGTGAAGCACAAACAACAATAAAACATGCTACCATGAAATGAAAGAAGAACGAATATATTTGCACATTATTTAGTTTACCTTTAATTTTTATGTTGGAGAAAAAGCACCTGATAATTTAAACTAGTGATACTGAGGTAAATGTATACCATATTGAACATTTATCAACATTTATATACATTTTACGTCCGTTTTTCTTACTTTACAATTATTATTATTTTTTCAAACAGAAAACCAGGCACTAAAGAAGTTAAAATATGAGGTTTGAAATACATGAGTAGTAGAGACAGAACTTGAACTCAGATCAGGTAGACCTCTTTCACAAAAGTAGATTAAAAATATGTAATTTATTTGAAAGTACTAAAGATCCTGAAGAGTAAAATACAATCTGAAGTTTAAAAAAAAATGGAGGTATCACTATCTCTTAGCTCAAACTATACTACAAAGTGATAGTAGGCAAAATAGGATGACACTAGAATAAAGATATACCTATACAATTAAAAACTATTTTATTGAATAAAAACAGGCAGAAATCAAGAGAGAAGGGGGAGAGAGGGAGAGGGAGAGGGAGAGAGAGAAGGAGAGGGAGAGGAAGACAGAGAGGGGGAGATAAAGAGAGACACCTGAAGACCTGCTTCACCACCTGTGAAGCGACTCCCCTGCAGGTGGGGAGCCAGGGCTCGAATGGGGATACTCACGCTGGTCCTTGCACTTTGTGCCATGTGGAATTAACCTGCTGCGTTACCGCCCAACTCCCTGAACCTGGATCTTTATGCATTGCAACATAACTGCTCACCAGGTGTGCCATGTGCCTACCTCCACATATACAATTTCCAGGTGCTTCATTAGTGTAAGGTAGGCAGAAAGAAGTACAAAATATATATCTGGAGTGATTTATTTAGATTAGCTATAGGAGACAGACAATATGCTTCCAATTTATGCATTTAAAGATGCAGAATTATCACCTCAGACTATAAAAATTTCTGGCGAAGAGGTAGACCTAGAAAGAGTAGGCATGATTGGCAGAAATAGTAATTAGTTATTTCTTTTTTAAAAAATAGTTTATTTATTTTATTTTTGAGAGAGATGCAGAGAGGAAGAAATACCACAACACTGCACAGCTCTCCATTATTGTGGTGCAAGGGATTGAACCTGGGACTTTGGAGCCTCAGACATGAAGGTCTCTTTGCATAACCATTATACTATTTATCCCCACCCCAATTAGTTATTTCTTACACTAAATGTAATTATGCTGTCAGGGAGCTGACAAGACAGAATTTGTGGTCATAAATCATGGAATTTCAGAATATCGAGCATAGAAAAAACTGTGGTCAGGGTAGAGATGGAAAACTAAAACAAACAAACAAACAAACAAAAAACCAAGGCAGAACAAGTACTGAGTTTTATAATGTTCTAATAGGGTACAAGCTGAAAGGCAGGAGCGTATCATAACCATTTAAGTGAAAAAACACCAATAGTTTATATGCTGATAGTTCATAGTTAAATATTATCTCCAAGCAGTTTGCTATTTTTTTTCTAACTAAAAAAAGTATAGCTGTGTATAGTTAACAAGAGATAGAAAATGAATGAGTATAAAAATTAAAAAATAAAAATATTTTTGACAAATAGAACAGCACATATTTTTCTTACTAAATGTTTACTGGATTTACTATTCACAAATATATATATATATATATATATATATATATCTTACTAGTGATTTAATAATGATTAATGAGGTTGTAAGATAACAGGGGTACAATTCCATATAATTCCCACCACCAGAGTTCTGTATCCCATCCCCTCCACTGGAAGGTTTCCTATTCCTTATCCCTCTGGTAGTATGGATCAAAAATTTTTATGGGGTACAGAAGGCAAGAATACTTGCAAATATTAATTGGAAAAGATATTATAAGCAGGGTGTTCAGTGGCACACCCGATCAAGTGCACATAGTACTAAATTCAAGGTCCTATGCAAGGAACCACTTTTGAGTCTCAGCTCCTAATCTGTGTGTGAAGGGGCACTTCACAAGTGGTGAAGCAGGTCTGCAATTTCTGTTTCTCTTTCCCTCTCTATCTCCTCAATTTCTCTGTGCCCTATTCCATTTAAAAAAAAAAAAAAGGAAAAAAAATGGCTTCCAGGAGTGGTTGTTTCATAGTGCTAGCACTAACCCTAGTAACTGAAGTCAATAAATAAATAAATAAATAAATAAATGTAATGAAAGAGAAAAGACATTATAGGCAATAGTAATATATGACTACTGAAATCTTGGATCAAAATCTAAGTGAATTTTGTGGTCTTATCTTTCTGTCTTCCTTTCATTCTTTCTCTCTCTGTCTTTTAAATGGAGATGAAAAGGACAGGGGGAGAGAGAGGGAGGGAGAGAAAGACAGCAAGAGATATCAGAGCACCAAAGCTTCTTTCAAGGTCTGGTTGCTAAGTCTGAACTTTAGGCTTATATAAAGAAGCGCACTAGACAAATGAGCTATTCACTGATGCCATCCTACCCCAACCACCCCTGTCCCACCACTAAATTATCAGTTCTAACTCTGGGCTATTATTATATCTATATTTTATGATAATAGCAAATTTAGTAGTGAAAGAATAAAGTGAGTTAAAAATCATTCAGGGCAGACAGGAATAATGTTAACTTCATTTCAATAGTGTAATCATTTACAAAAATTAAAACTAGAGAGAGAAAAAAAAACGTTTCCTAACAAATACAGCAAACCTTTAAATTCAAGCTTTGACAAATATAAAGAAGTCAATCAATGCAAAATTCGCAAATTTATTTCCATCTATATAGGTTTTCTTAATATAATTATTTGAAAATTAAAAGGTGGAGCAATATTTTACATTATTCACACAACACATCAGTGTTCAGCCTCTATCTCTACTTAGAAGAAATAAAACTAGTTTCTGGTCTGAGAAAGTTCCTACATATTTTCATTCCTATTAAGAAATCCATCTCTACTTTGCCTTGTTTTAACTATGGTGGTGCTGGAGACTGAACATAGACTCTTCGGTGGCTCAGGCATGAAAGTCTTTTTTCATAGCCAGGTAGGGCATCTGGTTGAGCACAAATGTCCTAGTATGCAAAACCTATGGTTATGCCCCTGGTCCCCACCTGCAGAGAATAAGTTTCACAAGAGGTGAAATAGTGCTGTGGTGTCTTTCTTTTCTTTCCTTCCCTATCCCCCCTTCCTTCTTCATTTCTGTCTCTTCCCAGTAAATTAATTAATTAACGAATAAATAAGTAAATAATTAAAAAATAAAAAATGGGGAGTGAGGGTAGAGTCAATATGGCTGCATGAAGACAACACCTAGGCTGACCCTTCTCAAGATC
Source organism: Erinaceus europaeus (assembly GCF_950295315.1). Classification (NCBI taxonomy): domain Eukaryota; kingdom Metazoa; phylum Chordata; class Mammalia; order Eulipotyphla; family Erinaceidae; genus Erinaceus; species Erinaceus europaeus. The sequence goes on along the minus strand of NC_080166.1, from coordinate 63,339,660 downwards.
TCTTTAGATCTTGGAATCTACAAATGGAAACAGTGCGTCCAGGCCAGTAGAAGAGAAACTACAGAGGAGGGGACATAAAGAAAGAAAACACGGTGGAAAATTATAACCCATTTATGAATTGTCAAAATAGTGGAAAGTACAAAGGCAAGCCAAAAGGATAGCAACAACAAATGCTGGAGAGGTTGGGGAGGGCAAAGGAATCCTCCTGTACTGCTGATGGGAATGTAAGTTGGTCTAATCCCTATGGAGAGCAGTTTGGAGAACTCTCAAATGGCTAGAAATGGACCTACCCTATGATCCAGCAATTCCTCTCCTGGGGATATATCCCAAGGAACCAAACACACACACATCCAATTAGATACATATTTCATAGCAGGTGTTGGACAAGTGATGAGTAGCTGAGTAAGGTGTGGTATATTTATACATATAAGGAATATTTCTCAATGATTAAAAAATGATAAACTCACATTCTTCACCTCATCTTGGACGGAGCTTGAAGGAATCATGTTAAGTGAAATAAATCAGAAAAGGGATGAATATGGGGTGGCCTCATTCATATATAGAAGTTGATAAATAAGAACAGAAAGTGAAACACAGAGCAAAACTTGGACTGGATTTAGTGTACTGCATCAAAGTAAAGGACTCTGGGTAGGGACTAAGGAGGCTTTTAGATTCTGGTGTATGATAGTGGAGGAGGACCTAGTGGGGGCTTAGAGTGTTCTGCAGAAAACTGAGAAACTTTACACATGTACCAACAACTGTATTTACTGTTGACTGTAAATGACAAATCCCTCATTTAAAAAATAACAATAAAAGTAAAAGAAAAGATTATGATGCTTAGAACTCAAACTCAAATGGTTTACCATCTTAAAAAGCTTAGATCTGAAACTAGTCAAAATGAAATATGGGAAAATATACAGAAATGAATGGGAAAATAGTTGAAATAGACAATAAATATGCCTTTTACCCGAACCTAAGTCACATAATCTAAACTGCAAAATTAAAATGAGAGTATATATGTATATATTGCATGTGTGTACACACAAATACAAAAATGTCATATAACAGATTAAACATGCATTTTAGAAAAAAAAAAAATCTTGTGGTAGCGCAGCTGGTTAAGCGGCAGGTGGCGACAAGTGCAAGAACCAGCGTAAGGATCCCGGTTTGAGCCCTGGATCCCAACCGGCAGGGGAGTCATTTCACAAGCGGTGAAGTAGGTACGCAGGTGTCTATCTTTCTCTCTCTCCCCCTCTCTGTCCGCCCCTCCTCTCTCCATTTTGTTCTGTCCTGTCCAACAACGACATACTTAATAACAATAATTAAACAAGAGCCACAAAAGGGAATAAATAAATAAATATTTAAAAAAAATAAAAAGGGAGTCAGGCTGTAGTGCTGCGAGTTAAGCGCAGGTGGCGCAAAACACAAGGACCGGTGTAAAGATCTCAGTTCGAGCCCTGGCTCCCCACCTGAAGTGGAGTTGCTTCACAGGCGGTGAAGCAGGTCTGCAGGTGTGTCTATCTTTCTCTACCCCTCTCTATCTTCCCCTCCTTTCTCCATTTCTCTCTGTCCTATCTAACAACTATGGCAACAATAATAATAACTACAACAATAAAAACAAGGGCAACAAAAGGGAATAAATAAATATAACAAAAATTTTAAAAGAAAAAATCTTTCAGTTTTAGTGATTCAATTCAAGCGAGATTGCTCTTACTAACTGAATTGTAAAAAGTATATTGCACAGAACCTGCTAAGCCAGGTTTTTATACACAACTTACTATAATTTCAGATCTGCCTCCATTAGGCAACAAGCTCAATGTGGCTGGATGATTCAAACTCTAGTATTTATATTTACTCTAACAGAATAAGATTAGCTGCTTAGATAATGTCCTTCTATATAGACTAAATTGTTAAATAATTCAGTAGAATTTAACAGCTTTAATGAGGTAAAAGCAAATGCTTCATTCAAGTTTCTATGATTAGAGTGGCTTGCTTTTGAACAAAACAGAAAATTACACTGAGACTATTTATATTGTTGCTTTTAGAAAAGCAGTAAAAGATTCAATAAGGAGCAACACATCTGGTGCCAAGCTCTAATGCCAAAGTGAGTATGCAAGAAATTATTATACAAAGAAAATATACTGTACATTTATGGTGAGTGCAGTATATCAAAGGCCACTGGTATAAAAGGCATAGTAGGTATATGACTAAGATAACTTCACATTCACTCTGAGGTTGTTTATCTAGTAGTCCCTCAACTACTTTCTACTACTTCTGCTGAATAACCTGGAGACCAACTAATAATTCTATGATACAGTAATACTAAATTCAATTTTCTGACTGGCTTATTCTAGTTTAAATATCCTCTATGGGCTTACATATGAATGATAGTTTTCAGATCCCAAAAGGGGTTGAAAAGGAAAATTTCACTCCTTTACAGTACTTGTTGATGTGCTCTAAGTAAAAACTATAATACAACAGAAAAGGGGATATGAGAATATTAAAAGGAATTTATATAAACCATTTAAGATTTCATTATTTGCCAATACAGAAAAAGTCCTAACAGATAACTTGCTACCAAGTGACTGACTGATGTGTTATAAAGTTCATATGGGGTTTAGTAGTACTTTTAATAATTATTCAAGGAGGGTAAATTATTTTACCAATCTTATTTTAAAAAGAAAAAAAGCAAATATGTATATGTATATGTATATGTATATGTATATGTATATGTATATGTATATATATATTGAGGCCAGCTAATTACCAAGGCTGTAAATGTTATAAAAAGCAGAACAGAGGGTCGAGTCAAGATGGCAACTTGGAGAAAACACCTGGTGTGAGCTCTGCAAGGAAGATGCTATAAACCTGGGAAGTTCCAGTGAGAGTAGGATTTCTGGGCCAGTGTTGGAGGAGGAGGGCATGGGTGGGTCAGGATGGCACCTAGAAAGAGCCCTATAATTCACCCTTGGGTTGGCACACAGAGGCTGAAAAGTACAAAGGAAACAGGCATTCTGTAGGTAGTCTTCAGTGTTGTTATTTCTCTTTTTACTCCCCCAGCCACAAGACCAACACCCATGCCAGCCACTTCTGGTAAGTCTCCTGTGGAGCTAATTTCTTTATCAAGATTCCTGGATACAGAAGTATATCAAAAAGACTGTTCATCATGACCAAGTGGGATTTATTCTAGGAGTGCAAGGCTGGCTCAATATATGTAAGTCAATCAATGTCATTCACCACATCAACAAAGCAGAAACCTAAAACCACATGATTACCTCAATAGAAGCAGAGAAAGCCTTTGACAAAACCCAATACATATTCATGCTCAAAACACTACAAAAATGGGAATAGATGGAAAATTCCTCAGATAGTGGAGTTCATATATACCAAACCTATAGCCAACATCATACTCAATGGACAGAAGCTAAAAGCAACCCCCCTTAGATTGGCGACCAGACAGGGCAGCCTATTATCACCATTATTCCTAAACATAGAATTGGAAGTTCTCACCATAACAATCAGGCAAGAGAAAGGAATCAAAGGAATACAGATTGGAAGGGAAGAAGTCAAACTCTCACTATTTGTGGATGATATGATAGTATACATAGAAAAACCTAAAGAATCCAGCAGAAAGCTACTGGAAGTTATTAGGCAATATAGCAAGGTGTCAGGTTACAAAATCAATGTGTAAGAATCAGTGGCATTTCATTATGCAAACACTAAATCTGAAGAAGAGGATATCCAGAAGTCACTCCCATTCACTGTCGCAGCAAAGTCAACAAAATATCTAGGAATAAACCCAACCAAAGAAGTGAAAGACTTACAAACTGAAAACTATGAGTCGCTATTCAAAGAAATAGAAAATTATACTAAGAAATGGAAAGATACCCCATGCTCATGGATTGGAATAATTAATATCATCAACATGAAAATTCTACCCAGAGTCATACACAAATTTAATGTGATACCTATCAAAGTTACACCAAGTGTGACTTCTTTATCTTAAAAGATAAGAGAATAGAACAAAAACTACAATCATTTATCTGGAACCTGAAAACACCTAGAATTGCCAAAACCATCTTGAGGAAAAGAAACAGAAATGGAGGCATCACACTCCACAGATCTCAAACTATATTATAAGGCCATCATCATCAACACAGTCTGGTACTGGAGCAAAAATAGGCACACAGACCAGTGGAACAGAATTGAAAGCCCAGAACTAAATCCCCACACTTATAGACATCTAATCTTTGATAAGGGGGCCCAAAGTATTAAATGGAGGAAGGAGGCTCTCTTCAATAAATGGTGCTGGGAAAACTGGGTTGAAACATGCAGAAGAATGAAACTGAACCATCTTAACTCACCAGAAACAAAAATCAACTCCAAATGGATCAAGGACCTGGATGTTAGACCAGAAACTATCAAATACTTGGAGGAAAACTCTGGTGGAACACTTTCCCACCTAAACCTCAAGAATATCTTTGATGATAGAAACCCAATTGCAAAAAAAAAGACTAAAACTAAAACAAATCAATGGGACTACATCAAATTGAAGAGCTTCTGCACAGCCAAAGAAACCATTACCCAAACAAAGAGACCCTTCACAGAATGGGAAAAGATGTTCACATGCCATACATTAGACAAGAGACCAATAACCAAAATATATAAAGATCTCACCAAACTTAGCAACAAAAAAAGCAAATGATCACTTCCAAAAATGGGCAGAAGATATGAACAGAATATTCACTACAGAAGAGATCCAAAAAACAAACAAACATATGAAAAATTGCTCCGGGTCACTGCTTATCAGAGAAATGCAAATAAAGACAACCTTGAGATATCACCTCTCATGATATGTGATAATGTCATACATCAAAAAGGACAGCAGCAACAAATGCTGGAGAGGTTGTGGAGACAAAGGAACCCTTCTGCACTGCTAGTGGGAATGTAAATTGGTCCAACCTCTGTGAAGAGCAGTCTAAAGAACCCTCACAAGGCTAGAAATAGACCTCCCATATGACCCAGTAACTCCTGTCCTAGAGATTTATCTCAAGGACCCCATAACACCCAACCAAAAAGATATGTGTACACCTATGTTCATAGAAGCACAATTTGTAATAGCTAAAACATGGAAGCAACCCAGGTGCCCAACAACAGATGAATGGCTGAGAAAGCTGTGATATATATGCACACAATGGAATACTATGCAGCTATTAAGTACAATGAACCCACGTTCTCTGACTCATCTTGGATTGAGCTAGAAGGTATTATGTTAAGTGAGCTAAGTCAGAAAGACAAAGACCCAGTATGGGATGATCTCACTCATAACCCAAAATTGAGAAAGAAAAATGGAAAAGGAAACTCAAAGCAGAATATGACTTACCTTGAAGTAAGGCATTGAAGTAAAAATCTTTGGGTGGAGGTGACGGTAGATGTTCAGTTTCACTGGGGAGGGGGAAAGGACAAAGCCTTTTGATGGTTGGAATGGTGCTGCTGTACACTCCTATTAACTTTGTCTTTCTGAAATATATATATATCCTAAAGGACAAATAAGAGGACCTGTATTAGAATCACCAAACGGGTAATGCAGTAAAACTCAGAGTTAACTTAGACTCCACTAAAATCCTAGATGTATTTTCTCTCCAACTTGAGATCAGATCCTGTAGACCTGATACTTTTTTGGATACAACAAATGACACTCAATGCTTTAACAACTAAGAGGAAGTACAAGCTCATCAGATAAAGAAGAGACTACAAAAACTGGAACAGGGAAATTGATGGCTCACTTATTTATGGCCCTTTTGATACCAATCAGGCCACTCCAACAACTTGGGTCCTTGTCAGGGAATCCTAGGATTCCTCCATAGCACACTGAACTTCTAGTAGTCCCCTCTTTTCCACTATCACTGGTCACTTCCATCAGGACCCCTAGTAACATAGCTAAAATAGACTTCTTAGCTTCTTGCCACCCTAAAAATCCCAATTCTCACTTGTGTTCCTACTTTCTGGTTCCTGTTTATTGAACATTTTGTCTTCATATCTTACTACTTTTCAGATACTAATTTTTCAGATGCTACTATGATTCCATCCTGAACTCCCTGGGTTTGATGACTTCACCAATGTGCCCCTGAACATTACTTATCGAGAGCACTACCTATGAAAAGATAGAAACAGGCCTGGGGTATGGATTGATCTGACAACACCCATGTCCAGCAGAGAAGCAACTACAGAAGCCATAACTTCCACCTTCTGCATACCTACAATAATTTTAGTCCATCCTCCCAGAGCTGGAGAAATGTTAGGGGAAGATGACTGAAAAGATGAGATGAGGATGAGAAGAAGGAAGGAAACAAGAAGGAGAAAGAGGAGAAGGAGGAGGAGGAGGAAGAGACAGAGAAACCAAACTGACTCTAAGGCTTGTGAGAAGTATGGTGTTTATTGTTGGGTAGGTGGGGTCACAGAACTCTGGTGGTAGGTTTGGTGTGGAATTATATTCTGTAATCTTATAATTTTATAAATTAATAATAAAACATTTTTGAAACGATGTCATGAAATTACAGCTATATAGGTCACTTCAGATTTTCAAAAGATGTAACAAATATAAAAGTGAAAAAGTTATCAAAGCCAGGAGTTTGAAAAATATTAAAGCATAAGACCCTAAATAGAATATTCTGATAATGATGTTCCCTCATTTTTATGAATAACTGGAAAATTTATGTAACACTACAAATACCTAAAGCTTGAGATTTAATATAAGGACACACAAGATCTATGTAAACCTTTTTATGAACAATTTAAAACACAGAAGGGAAATAGTAGTTATGCTTTGTTGATGCTTATGCCTTTCAGATTGAGCAAACTGCCAACAAGATGCAGGTGCATCAAAAAGATGAGCAGGTGAATCAAATAAAATGTTCTTGTGGTGAAAATGCTAGCTTTGTCCATTATGCATTTGTCTTAGGACACATTAGCACATCTGCTATATATTTACTAGGATCCAGGTTTATATGAACTAAATTTAATAAGTTATAAATCCAGATCTATTTTTCTTCCTCCTAAATTTAAGGTATATTGTATTGAAGTTACAATGTTTGGGCTATGACAAAAATGCATCCCAGTGAATTTTACTGAGAGTTTTACTAGGGAGAGTTAAATTAAGACAACATTCTAAGATTTTTAAGATGAGCACTTAGAATAGAAAACAATATGTGGTTTTAAAACATTATTATTTGGAGTCCCATTCTATCCATTAAGCATTTGACTGACAACTTGACATTAACAAACCCTTAGCTGATGGGTGCTATGTGGACATACTAGATGCGTGATCCTTAAAAGTATCCTGGGGGAAGGTGAGCACAAAATGAAACATGGACTGAACATGGTGTAGTGCACCAAAGCAAAGAACTCTGGGGAGAAAGGGTGAGGGTGAATAGGAAGAAAATTCTGGAGGCCTATTATATAATGAAATTAAATGCATATGTCAATGATTGTACTGTAAAGCATTAAACCCTGGGAGTCGGGCTGTAGCGCAGCAGGTTAAGCGCAGGTGGCGCAAAGCACAAGGACCGGCATAAGGATCCCAGTTCGAACTCCGGCTCCCCACCTGCAGGGGAGTCGCTTCACAGGCGGTGAAGCAGGTCTGCAGGTGTCTATCTTTCTCTCCTCCTCTCTGTCTTCCCCTCCTCTCTCCATTTCTCTCTGTCCTATCCAACAACGACGACAACAACAATAATAACTACAACAATAAAACAACAAGGGCAACAAAAGGGAATAAATAAATAAAATAAAATATTTTTTTAAAAAAGCATTAAACCCTTTATAAAAATAAATAAATAAAATTTAAAATGATTATCCTAAACCTTGAAAAGATTGAGATTGAAATTTAAAAAGGCAGACTATTTTTTTGCTTTCTGCTTATTAAAGAAAATATTTCAGTTATCCCCCTCAAGTACATAAACTTTCATTTAAAAAATATATATATAAAATATCAAAATTAATGAAAATATACATTACTTATGTGGTAGAATTGAAAAGGGACCAGATTCTGAATATAAAACTTTCATTGTTGGATATGCCAACTCCAGGATGTCTGACTTTGACAAAGTGATTTTTTTTTATTATTTATTCTCTTTTTTTGCCTTTGTTTTGTTGTTGTAGTTATTATTATTGTTGTTATTGATACCGTCATCATTGGATAGGACAGAGAAAAATGGAGAGAGGAGGTGAAGACGGAGAGGGGAGAGAAAGAGAGGCACCTGCAGACCTGAAGCGGCTCCCCTGCAGGTAGGGAGCTGGAAACTCAAACTGGGATCTTTAGTCTGGTCCATGCACTTTGTGCCACATGCGCTTAACCCACTGCACTACCGCCTGACTCCCTGACAGAGTTATTTCTTTGCTCACTTAGAGCTTATATTCCTGATTTCTAACAACCCTATGTGTTGTGTTAATATAGCCATACACGTACACATATTTTTCATGTGACATATGATTTATTTTTAATCATAATCTTAAATCATCATTGTTCTCACTGTACAGTGTGTTTACTGGTAACACGTGAGGCCTCCTGGTGTTAGAGCACCCATCTTGTAATGGACATGTACACTCTCCCCCTCTCCCCATTCAAGTCTCCGGTCCCCACCTGCAAAGGGGAAGCTTCAGTAATGATGTAGTCCTGCAAGCGTCTCGCTTTATTATATTCTGTTATCGTGGCTTCTTTGTTTTCACCTCTAAATCTAAACCAACTCCGATTGCAAAGGAAACAAAAGCAAAAGGGACTATAGCAAACCAAAAAAAAATCTGTGCATGGAACTAAATCACTACAAAAAGGAAATGGTATTCTAGTGAGTGAGAAAAGACACTCACAATCCACACATCCAACAAGAGGTTACAATTCAAAGCATATAGAGAACTTGGGCTAGGAAGATAGCTCAAAGGCGTGGTGCACTAGTTTTGTCATACACACAACCCAGGTTGGAGGCTGGCCTCATCTGCCCTGGAGGCAACTTTAGTGTTATGCTCTTTTCTTCTCTCCCTTAAAAAAAAAAGTCTTTTATTTTCTTTATTTATTTATTGGATAGATACAATCAGAAATTGAGAGGGAAGAAGCTGATTGAGAAAGAGAGAGACACCTGCAGCACTGCTTCACCACTTACATAGCTTTCCCATTGCAGGTGGGTACTGACTGGGGGGCTCGAACCTGGATCCTCCTACATTGTAATATGTGGGCTCAACTAGGTGTGTACCACTTGAGTCATCTCTTCTCTCTTGCCTCTCTGTATATGTCTCTCTATCTGGAAAAGAAATCAGGGTAACTCTGGAAAAATATATATATGCATGAATACACATTCTTCTTTTTTATATATTTATTTATTTTCCCTTTTGTTGCCCTTGTTTGTCAGGAAATTGTGAGGAGCCTCACAAAGCACCCTGCATTGCTGATACTATGGCCTATCTACATAATCATTATTTTGCCTGAAAGATCCCCACCCATTCCATTCCTTGAATCTATCTTCTATGTACCCTTGAGACCCTCACTTCCTGCAGGGTAATATTAATCCTACCAGTTAAAACTCTCGCAACAGTTGCTAAGGGAGTTTTTACCTTCCCAGTCCCCTTTTGCCTTTTCTAGTGAATTCTTTTTCCAACTTGCCACTTTTGGGTCTGCCCTTTAAAAAGCCTGGGCTCTCTGATTAAGAAATATGTTGCATTATCTCACCACCACGTGTCTGTTCCCGAGTCATCTCCCGAGTCATCTCCCTGCTTAGCTGAGTGAGTAGCAGCCCAGGCCAGCTCCAGTCGAGTTCTCTCCAACCCAGAGAGTACAAGCCTGGGAAAAGGCACCCCCATGCTAGCCTGGCACTTGTTGTTTTTCATTGTTATCATTATTCTTATTACTGAAGTCATCATTGTTAGATAGGACAGAGAGAAATGGAGAGAGGAGGGGACCACAGAGGGGGGAGACAAAGATAGACACCTGCAGACCTGCTTCATCACTGCCTTTAAAGTGAATCCCCTGCAGGTGGAGAGCTGGGGGCTTGAACTGGGATCCTTACTCCAGTCCTTGGACTTTGAGGCATGTGTGTTTAAGCCACTGTGCTAATGCCCAACTCCCGAATACACATTCTTCTACACACCTACACATATCCATATTTATCCATATCCAGGTATATCCATACAAAGGCACAGAAAACTTATAGAACTTAATATGAAAGAAAACAGCCAAGGCAAGAAAACAGTATGGATTTTGAATAGGTGCTTTTCTAAACAAGACACAAAGCTGGCTGGTAGGCATATGAAATGTTCACAGTCATTACTGAAAAATAGATCTAAGCTACAATGAGATACCAGTTAGCACCTGTGAAAATGGTAGATATCCAACAGATTAGAAATGACAACTGTTGGCAAAGGTGTGAGACAAGGAACATTCAAATGCAAACAGTGGGAATGTAAACTGCTACTGCCCTGGATCTCACAACAGAGGGCAGAAGATGGGAATAAGTTGAAGGGTTCAGATGGATTGTGCTGGTGGGACTTTAGAAACTTAATGGTGGATGCAGTGTGATATTATTCATTTAAAGAAATATGAACCTGTCCTATAAAAACATACAGTCTTGAAAAAACAATTCTATTGTATGTTTTTCTAGAATGTAATGTTTCATTTTTTTCCATTTTTATATTTATTTATGTATTTTCCCTTTTGTTGTCCTTATTGTTTTATTGTTATAGTTATTATTATTGTTGTTATTGATGTTGTCATTGTTAGATAGGACAGAGAGAAATGAAGAGAGGAGGGGAAGACAGAGAGGGGGAAAGAAAGACAGAATCCTGCAGACCTGCTTCACCACTTGAGAAGCGACTCCCCTGTAGGTGGTGAGCTAGGGGCTCAAACTGGGATCCTTACGCCCATCCTTGCGCTTTGTGCCACGTGCACTTAACCCGCTGCGCTACAGCCCAGCTCCCTGTAATTTTTCAGTTTTATCATCACTGAGGCTTCAACAATCCAGGCTGAATTTCTCAGATAGACAGAGACAGACATAAAGACATACAATAATGAAGCTTCCATCTGTGCAGTGGGGACCAGACTCTAACCTGGGCCAAGCCCCTGACAAGGCAATTGCCCTTTCTTTTCCATGGGAACTTTCTTACCAGCCCTATAATGTAGATTTCTTTTTAAATGTCAGTTATTCCATCATAGATCTAACCAATACTGATACTATATTGTTTAAATAATTCTTCCAAAGATAGGTTGATATTGCTTCTTGTTGGTCTTAGTTTGGTTTATGCCTATCTAACCATAAACTCTAACACATTGTTAAACTACACTCCATTTTAATCACCTAGGTCTTCAATATATTTCCTTTAGCACCCATACCAAGTAATTTTTGGTTACATAGTACCAGAGGAGCAAATAGAATTTCAGCAGCTTTTTTGTCAAACAAGTAAGTTTATTTACACATATATTTATCTTTATCTAAGTATTCAAATTCATAAAACTAATTGGTATACTGACAATAATTCTAGTTATATAAATTATACTTATTTTTTTTCCTTAGGGATGTACTTGTGTTCTACTGCATTTCTTTTCCCTTTCTCTCTCCCTTTCTTTATTCTTTCCTTCCCTCCTTGCTTCCTTCCCCTCTTTTTTCCTTTCTTTCTTTCCCTTCCATTTGGGTTATTACTAAGATTCAGTGCCTGCAGTACCCTACCATTCCTTGGATGACAATTTTGTCCTTTAACTTTCTTCTTCTTCGTCTTCTTCTTCTCCTTCTTCCTTCTTCCTCCTTATCCTTCTCCTTCTCCTTTTCTTTCTCCTTCTCCTCCTTCTTCTTGTCTTTTATAGAGGAGGGAGAGAGAGAGAGAAAGAAGGAGAAGAGGTAGAAAAAGAAGGAAGAAGAGGAGGAATAAGAAGAAGGAGAGAGAAAGAAACATCTACAGCACTACCTCCACAGCTCATAATGCCCCTGCAGGGCACTAATGGCTTGAACCCATGTCCTAGCATTAAGTAATATGTGTTCTCTACCAAGTGAGCCACCTCCTAGTCTTTGATTTTTTTATTACTTTATTTGTTTATATATTTTAATATATATTTTCCCTTTTGTTGCCCTTGCTTGTTTTTTATTGTTGTTGTAGTTATTGTTATTCATGCCATTGTTCTTGGACAGGACAGAGAGAAATGGAGAGAGGAGGTGAAGACAGAGAGGGGGAGAAAGAGATAGACACCTGCAGACCTGCTTCACCGCCTGTGAAGCGACTCCCCTGCAGGTGGGGAGCCAGGGTCTCGAACCGAGATCCTTATGGCAGTCCTTGCACTTTGCACCATGTGTGCGTAACCCGCTGTGCTACTGCCTGGCTCCCAGTCCTTGAATTTTTATATTTAAGTTGGCTTTGTCTCTTTTTTGCTGTTAAGGGAACAGTGTGAATGACAATTTTTAAAATATATTTTATTTACTTATTTATTTATTTATTGGATAAAGAAAGAGAGAAATTGAGAGGGAAGGGAAGATAAGGATAGATGAGAGAAACACCTATAGCATTACTTCAGGTGAGGGTCGAGGCTTGAACTTGGGAGTCTTTGTGCACTGTAATGTGTACATGCTACTGGGTGTGCTACTACCTGGCCTCTAAATGAGATATTTTTTATATGAGATTCCTATTAGAAGGGCCGGGCAGTGGCACACCTGGTTGAGCACGTATGTTACAATGCATAAAGACCTGGTTGGAGACACCTGTCCTCACCTGTAGGTGGAAAGCCTTGCCGGTAGTGAAGCAGGGCTGCAGGTATCTCACTGTCTCTCTCCCTCTATACCTCCCTATTTCTCTCAATTTCTTGCTGTCTCTATCCAATAAATAAATAAAGGTAATTTTAAAAATTAAAAAGAGATTCCCATTAGTTCCATGTGAACTATAATTGTTCTTACTAGAGAGATCTGTATTTAAAGGAACATTGGTAGAGACTGGAGACCCGATCAATCTCTTTCCACTACAGTATCAGCAGTTTTCTGACCATAGCACCAGTTACTATTATCTGATCAATGTTTGAGGATTTGGCCCAAGTCAGAGATAATAGCCCCCAGCCCCAATAGTTCCTAGTCTAAGAAAAGGACAATGCCCAATGCCGGGGGCCAGGCAGTGGCGCACCTGGTTTGGCGCACATGTTACAGTGCTCAAAACTTTCTGAGTGGTGAAGCAGGTTTGCAGGTGTCTCTCTATCTCTCCCTTTCTATCATTCCCTTCCCTCTTAATTTCTGGCTGTCTCTATCCAATAAATAAAATAAAGATAATAAAAATTTAAAAAAGAAAGGACAATGTCAATGTCATGGAAAGATTCTGGGGACAGAAAGATGGCTTAAATGTAGAGTGTATGTGTAGTACACTTGAGGTCCTGAATTTGATTCCTATTTTCTGCATAAGAAGTAGAAATAAAATCATGAATGGCATAGCAGTGTTTTGGTCTGCCTCTCTCATTCATTACCAAATACACAAATCCCACAAGTTTTGAAAACAGACTAAAGTTGAGAGAGAGAGAGCTCTCAAGCAGTGGCAGCATTGTTTCAGTGTGTGCATCCGGTGGTCATTTTTTGAAGCCTGAAAATAATTAGGAATTTAAATAGTACTTCTTATTCTGTATATATATATATATATATATATATATATATATATATATATAAAATTATCTTAAAAAATTCAGACTATTCTCTTAAAATTCGGCCTTCAATTTAAAAAATGATCTATGAAAGTTATTTATTGCCAAGTTCTGAGATCACTGGCCTCAACCAATTTCTCTTTATCAGTTTTAAGAATTCTCATTATAAATCAGTGGCAGTTAGAATGCACACTCATGAAATCAGATCAAATTAGAACTAAAATTCATATGCAGACTTGGCAATATACAAGCTTATGCTCAATATGCAATGGCTGTGCTTGGAAAATAGACATTTTATCTTCCAGTGTCAAAACAATTACTTTCTGTTCAGAAAAAAAAAATGACTGTAATAAGAATATTTGCGGGGGTTAGGTGGTAGTGCAGCAGGTTAAGTGTACGTGGCACAAAGCGTAAGGACTGGCTTAAGGAACCTGGTTCAAGCCCCCGACTCCCCACCTGCAGGGGAGTCGCTTCACAGGTGATAAAGCAGGTCTGCAGGTGTCTCTCTTTCTCTGCCCCTCTCTGTCTTCCTCTCCTCTCTCCATTTCTCTCTGTCCTATCCAACAACGAACAACAGCAACAATAATAACCACAACAAGGCTACAACAACAAGGGCAACAAAAGGGGGGAAAATGGCCTCTAGGATTCATGGTGCTGGCACTGAACCTCAGCAATAACCCTGGAGGCAAAATAAAATAAAATAATAAGAATAATTTGCTTTTTGCAGGACTGTCAAATGAAATGACCTTTCAGTTTAACATTATCAGACTAGCCATATATATGTATGTGTGTTAAATATATATATATATTTAACATTATCAGACTAGCTATATATATAATTAGATGTTGTCTAATTAAACTCTTTGTGTGGATTATCTTAAGTAGAATGTTAGTTTGTGAGATGGTATCTCCTTTGTTCTAGAACTCACCATAGAACTGCTACACATGACAATAATAGAAGAGGAAAGCTTTTTTTTTTTGAGCTCTATATTTAGCAATGCATTTACCTCTCACAATTATTATATGTCAGCTCTTACTGACTTCTTTAATATTGTTGCCATCATTTGGGGGAGACCAAGTAGTGATAATAAAAAAAGAAGTCAAATGATAAAATCACTCAGAAAAAAATGTTCACAGTCATATTTTCACTATTACTAAAACCATGTTTTCACATTATGCAGAGATTGTCTTGTCCCTAGGAAAAGTATGCTATTCCTAATATCTGCACCCATTCAGAAAAAGAGGACAAGGTAGCACAGAAATGTCCTCAACACTTTGGTTGAGAAGTAACATATTCTATCTCGCCATTTCTCTATCTCGAAATGATCACATCTAAGCATGGAGCAAGAGTATATAGTAGAGTGGTCAATTGAATATTAAAAAAAATATATTTGATTATTAGTTTGCAGTCTATCACAATTAGTTATGCACAGATATCAATAATATTCTCTTTTTTTTCCTTGAGTTTATTTTTGAAAATAGAGATGTAATATCTTAAATTGAACCCTATGAGATACTTTTAAAATGTGGCATATTTAATACAATCTAGTAACAAAAGACGTAAATATATACTTTTAATGTTTAAATACTTTATATCGTCCTTCCAATTTCACCTTTTTATGGACTGATGAGTCTTTTCTTATGTATTGAGAGAACAATGATACCGAGTTCAATTTATTATTCACTTACTATCAGCTGAGATAAATACAAATTCTTTCTAGTTATTTTTGCTACTAAGAAAACAAGAGTGCAGATATATTTTACAGTAAATTAAATAGCAAAAATCCTACCACTACACAAGGAAAAATCAGTCCCTACATACAATCCAAGAAGTCAAAGATCCATTTAGAAATCTGAATTTCATTTTTTAATACTTGGAATATACCTTCACTTCTTTTTTGATGTGCATCCCAACATCAAAGCATGAATATATGTGTTTTAATTGAGAGAAGAACTGTCCATTTCTAGGCATCATTTCAGGAAGAACCCCTTTATGAGCAAAACACCCCAACATTGACTTGATTGATAAGATAACTGAACTGGATATTTCAAATAAAAAGTTTAATTAAACCACTACCCCCCAACAGATGTTATAGGCATTTAAGGCTGAGGCAACATGCTATATTCCATTTGGTACAGAGTATAGTTTTCATGATTTACTGACAGCTGCTATAGCGGATTCTTTATTTTCAACTCATCCCAACGCTGGTCAAACAATACAACCCTCCCGCTTTTTTTTTTTCCCAATATTTTCCTAATATCTCAGCTCATTTAATTCTATTGATCCACTGAAGTGTATAATGGTACTGAAACTGAAATTAATAGCACCTCCTTTTCCTAGTGCTAAGAGCTTTCCTATTGAGTCTGTGGACCATCACATGAAATCATAAAAGTAGACAAAAAAGTACTGTGACCTTTATCAGCTCCTATTGTACTGAAAAATCCAGCAAACCTCAGAACATCATCTTCCATTTTTATGGCAATGTTTTCTTAAATTATAAGAGAAGGGGGAAAAAGGAACAACTGACCCCTGCTCAGCATTTACTTAAGCAGAATTGGCATTAATAGAGTATTCTGTCAAAAATTCAAGCTCAAGAAAATGTATGACTTTGTCCACAGCGGCAGCTATCTTAGCAGATTGCACTGTCACTGCTTCACACAAAGCACATTGCAACACCATTAGTGGACATAAATAATGCACAAGCTCTTATGCAGTACTCAGCTAAGTGCATGGAAACCTTGGGCTCCTGTTGTCAGAAATTCAATGGATTAGTACCTAGATTTATTTTAAGTCTGTAAAGCACTTTGTTCTTGACAGCGTTCAAAGTAGCAAGAGTGCTATCCTGAATGTGCATCTTAATACTGTCATTCTTGTCTTGTAAGAGTAGATGATATATGGGCCGCAATATTTCGTTTTAATATTTAAAGTTTTCACTGTGCAGATGCAAAGAAATATATTAATAGTTATCTGCCTTTACTTTATTGATCTGGGAAAGAACAAAGATAACCTGGAAAGTTTCACAGGGCGACTAGTAAAATGAATGCCTTCACAGATGCTGCTAGTTAAACAGAACAATTTATAAACATCGTGCAGATGCAAAGAAATATATTAATAGTTATCTGCTGTTACTTTATTGATCTGGGAAAGAACAAAGATAACCTGGTAAATTTCACAGGGTGACTAGTAAAAATAAATGCCTTCACAGATGCTGCTAGTTAAACAGAACAATTTATAAACTTCCTACATAATTTTCAGGAAAAAAGTCATTTCAACATTGAATTTCTTCTTTCTGAATTAAGGGGGTATATATGAAATTATATTTGAAAGAGATTTGGGGCATATTTTAATGTAATTGGTTGAGTAATGTTATTCTTTCAACTATATACAACTATTATTTTTTAGAGACTAAGGGATTTTACATGCTAAATGTTTTGCTGAGCAAGAACTATTCTAAAATGTTACTGAAAGTGGCTTACTTTAACTTCAAAGATTGAGGGCAGCCTGCCTGTAGATATGCACAGGACTGGAGTATGATAATCTCTCCTGCGATGAAAAGATAAAAGACACTCTCTTATATAACTTAAAAACAGCTTTGTATTGTTATTAGATTTTTAATAGGTGAAAGGAGAAAGCTCATGAGATGGTGAGTTTTTCACAATCCTATGAAGATACAAAATATTTTGAAATGTCTTTTTACTCAGAATGCATGGTCTATAAATTTGAATACAACTGGTTGAAATGTCACTCGGCGAATTAGCTGCTTATTGTCAGACCTCAAATATTTTATGTAAGAAATTATTGTTTATAATCATATACATAAGTACAATAAGCATGTCAGATAATTCATACTTATGCATTTATGGCTTTTCAATTAAAATAGAAACATTTTAGTACCAGTTTCCCAGAGTTATTTTATAGGTCTCATTGCTAATATGAAAAAGGTATGCACATGTTCTATTATTTTATAAGACAATTCATCAAACATACTGTTGCGAGTATTATCATTTACAGTTCATAAAGGTAACATAGTCAAAGGGTTGATCACTTAAGAGTAGCTTTCAAGATGGATGATAGTCTACCCTCAAATGAAAAGTTATATTTTTCACAATAAAAGTCACATTAATATTTTCATGGTAAAGAACTATAATCTTCATCCCAGTAAAGTGTTTCACTTAAATTCTTTTTGCATAGCTATAAAGTCCAAAGAGCGAACAAATAATTTGCATATTCTGATCAATAGGTGGCGCTTTTCCCCTTCCAGAAAGCATTGGTCACAGAATTTTGGAGTGCAACGTTTTTTTTCAGCTTTGTAAATTTTCAGCCCTAACTTTAAAATGTCAAATGGTTTACTTGCTCAAAGTTAATTTTATATCCTTGAAAGTTTATAAGTATCTGCATTATTGCAACCCCCTGAAAGATATAGTTTGATTTATTAACATTTTGTTTTAAAAGGCTTCAATATTTTTACTATTTAGATATTCATAAACTACACAAAATTTTTGTAAAGTTTCCATTATCCCTTATCTGTCTAAGTACAAAATTTCAGAAACCTGACAGAAGAACCTTTTAGTACTACTATCATGTTATTATAGGATATTTGTCAAAAATAAAGCATGAATATATATAATTGCTAAACACACGATGCAAATATAGAAAAGAGCAGACATAAGTAGAATATTTTAGCAAAAGGTATAGTTGAAGACATGTGTATGTAGGTAGATGATAGAAAACTCGATTTGATTTAATTAAACCTATGGAAAATAAAACAACTAAAATGCATATGAAGGTTGAGGCAGTAGCTCATTGAAGTATGATTATCAGTTGTATGCCTGAGGCCCTGGAAATTTCAGGTTCAATTCCAGGCACCACTATAAATCATTGTTCTGTAGTGCTCTGGTCATCTACAAATAAATAGGTAAATACATTTTAAAATACATTTATTTATCAAGTATTTTAAATAAAACAATTTTTTTTCTCAATGGCAGTTGATACTTTTTGTCTCAGTCCTCTAAAATACAGATGATTTGTAAAAAATATTTCTTCACAGGATGTGAGCTCAGATCTACAGGGATGCAGAGGTCACATAGGCTCCCAAGCTGAATATGGGCCCCAGATCACATCAAATTGATGGGGTTCACAGTCAACAAAATTTATACATCTTTCCGATATTTGAGAGCTACTCTCTTCCCTGATCCAGCTTTCTGGTCCTTTTGCCAGCCATGACATCATCTCCCCAGACCATAACTTGGGCCCACCTGCATATCAGATGTCAGGCTCAGAGAAAAAAAAAAAAAAAAAAGAAAGAAAACCACTAATACAGTGATGGACCCTTTGAAATACAACTAAAATGGGCCTGCTAACTATCTACAAAACAAAGACCCCCCCCCCCTCAACTCTTCATCTACACTATTCCAGCCTTTAGATTCATGATTAGTCAACAATTTGTTTGGCTTTATATGTCAACTCTTCTTTCAGCCACCAGGTTCCTGATGCCAACTGGACTTCCCTGGAAAGACAATCCCACCAATGTGTCCTGGAGCTCCTCTTCCCCAGAGCTCTGCCCCACTAGGGAAAGAGAGAGTCAGGCTGGGAGTATGGATTGACCTGTCAACACCCATGTTCAGCAGGGAAGCAATTACAGAAGCCAGACCTTCCACCTTCTGCATCCCACAATGACCCTGGGTCTATACTCCCAGAGGGATAAAGAATAGAAAAGTTATCAGAGGAGGTGATGGGATACAGAGTTTTGGTGGTGGGAATTGTGTGGAGCTGTACCCCTCTATCCTATGGCTTTGGTCAGTGTTTCCTTTTTATAAATTATATATATATATATATATATATATATATATATATATAATTTTTTTTCAAGAGGCCAGGAGGTGGTGCACCTGGTTAAGCACACACACTACAGTGTGCAAGGACCCAGGTTCAAGCCCCTGGTCCCCACCTGCAGATGAGTGGTGAAGCAGAACTATAGGTGTCTGTCTCTCTCCCCCTCTATCTCCCCCTTCCCTCTCAATTTCTGTCTCTATCCAATAATAAATAAAATAAAATGTAAAAAATATTTCTTCAAAAGAAACTTTTCTAAATTTCCACCAACTATAATACCTGTGAAATCTTTTCTTTCACTGCAGCTTAAGTCATGTACAATTATATAACTGGTTTACAGTATCTGAATAACCAACTGTAGAAATATAGTTTAGTTAAAGATGATCAGCTAGTAACAAGTGGTTGAAGACATTTACAAGCAGCAGGATCATTTTCTGATTTAAAGTGGCAACAATCATTTTTAAATATATCTTGTTTCAAGCAAATTATTTTGCTTTCTTTTCTTTTCGATAGATACAGAGAGGACAGACGAACAGACACACACACAGAGAGAGAGAGAGAGAGAGAGAGAGAGAGAAAGAGAAAAAGATACAACACTAAATCCCCCTTTAATTAGGTTGGGGTCAGACTCAACCTCGATCATGTACATAGCATAGCAGCACACTATCCAAGGAAGGTATTATACTGGCCCTCAAGCAAATATTTGAGTGAAGTAAAATCAGAGATGTTTTAATGCACAGAAAGACTGTATGATAGATTATCCATATTATTTGTCTTTATATATTTCTTTTAAACTTTTATTTTATTTTATTTTATTTTATTTGAGAGAGATACCACAACATCAAAGCTTACTTCAACATGGTGGGGGTTGGGCTTAAAGCTAAGTCACACTCATGAAAAAAAAAAAAACACACAATATTTTGCCAAGCTTACTATTTTTTTTAATTTAAGAAAGGATAAATTAACAAAACCATAGGGTAGGAGGGGTACAATTCCAAACAATTTCCAACACCCAATCTCCATTTCCCATCCCCTCCCCTGATAGCTTTCCTATTCTCTATCCCTCTGGGAGCATGGACCCAGGGTCATTGTGGGTTGCAGAAGGTAGAAGGTCTGGCTTCTGTAATTGCTTCCCCGCTGAACATGGGCATTGACTGGTTGGTCCATATTTCCAGTCTGCCTCTCTCTTTCCCTAGTAGGATGGGTCTCTGGGGAAGCTGAGCTACAGGACACATTGGTGGGGTCTTCAGTCTAGGGAAGCCTGGCTGGCATCCTGATGACATCTGGAACATGGTGACTGAAAAGAGAGTTAACATACAAAGCCAAACAAATTGTTGAGCAATCATGGACCCTAAGCTTGGAATAGTGGAGAGGAAGTGTTAGGGGGGTACTCACTGCAAACTCTAGTGTACTTCTGCTTTCAGGTATATATTTTGAAGTTTTTACGAAAACGTGTGAACATATGCTCTCTCTCACAGAAACTGGTGTATATTTAGGTTTTGGGACATTGTTAAAAAGTGAACCACTGAGATGAAATTAAAGTGTACTATGAAAGGAAAGGTCTCACCCGAGTAATGAAGTTGAAGGGTTGTCATTCGACACGTGAAGTCTCTGGACACAGTCTGAAGTGAAGCATGTTGAGGTGGCAATTGTTGTGTTGGTTATGTTGTGATGGGCCGATGCAACATTATTTGATATAGATTGGGAGAGGCATACGGGAAAGTGGGCCCTATCCAAGGGATCAAGGACTGGGGGAAGTAGAGGCTCTATAATGGAGATGTAAGGTTCCTGCTGTCTTAGGGTTCAAAAAGACAATCGATACTTAATGTTATCATCACATTATTTGGTAATTGGGTTAACTTTGAAAAGTCCTTTTGTTAGGGTTTGCTGTACAGTACCCAGTATCTTGTATATAGCTGTGCTATTGGTTGCTTCTGATCTATTTGGTCTAGTCTTTTGAGAGAGTCTGCATATCAATTACACAGCCTATATATTGAAAAGATTCAGTTTGTGTTTTGAAAAACTTCGAGACACACAATTAATTTTCCCTCTCTCGTATTAATTAACTAGTGATTTATAAGACAACATTTTACTAAGAGTGTACATAAACACCATTCCCACCAAAAAAAGACTGTGACCCATCCATCCCACCCACTCCCACCCCCCACTGGCCCAGGAAGCTGCATCTCTACCCCTCACCACTGGGTTTTTACTTTGGTGCCCTACTTACAATTTGGTCAGGTCCTGCTTTTAGTTTCCCTTTCAGATCTTTTACTCAACTTCTGTTGATGAGTGGGATCATCCCATACTCATCTTTATCTTTCTGACTTAGCTCACTTAACATAATTCCTTCTAGCTATGTCCAAGATGGGTCAGAGAAGGTGGGTTCATTGTTTTTGATAGCTGCATATTATTCCATTGTGTATATATACTACAGCTTTCTCAGCCACTCATCTGTTCTTGGGCACCTGGGTTGCTTCCAGGTTTTAGCTATTATGAATTGTGCTGCTATGAACATAGGAGTACACACCTCTTTTTGGTTGGGTGTTATGGAGTCCTTGGGGTATAACCCCAGGAGAGGAATTACTGGATCATATTTAAGGTCCATGTCTAGCCTTCTGAGAGTTTTCCAGACTGCTATCCACAGAGGATGGACCAGTTTACATTCCCACCAGCAATGTAAAAGGGTTCCTCTGTCCCCACAACCTCTCCAGCATTTGTTGCTGCTGCCCTTTTTGATGTATGCCATTCTTACAGGAGTTAGGTGGTATCGCAATGTTGTCTTTATTTGCATTTCTCTGACAATCAGTGACCTAGAGAAATTTGTCATATGTTTGTTAGCCTTTTGGATTTCCTCTGTAGTGAATGTTTTGTTCATATCCTCTGCCCATTTTTGGATGGGGTCATTGCTTTTTTGGTGCTAAGTTTGCTGAGCTCTTTATATATTTTGGTGATTAGTTTCTTGTCTGATGTCTGGCATGTGAAGATCTTCTCCCATTCAGTGAGGGGTCTCTTTGTTTGTTTAATAGTTTCTTTGGATGGGCAGAAGCTTTTCAATTTGATGTAGCCCCATTGGTTTGTTTCTGCTTTAGTCTTCCTTGCAATTGGGTTTGATTCATCAAAGATGTCCTTGAGGTGTAGATGGGAAACTGTTTACCAATGTTTTCCTCTAAGTATTTGATTGTTTCTGGTCTGACATCTAGGTCTTTGATCCATTTGGAGTTGATTTTTGTTTCTGGTGAGATAAGGAGGTTCAATTTCATTCTTCTGCATGTTACAACTCAGTTTTCCCAGCACCATTTATTGAAGAGAGCCTCCTTTTTCCATTTAATCCTTTGGGTCCCCTTATCAAAGATTAGATGTCCATAGGTGTGGGGATTTATCTGGGCTTTCAATTCTGTTCCACTGGTCTGTGTGCCTATTTTTGTTCCAGTACCATGCTGTTTTGATGATGATGGCTTTATAATATAGTTTAAGGTCTGGGAGTGTGATGCCTCCATTTCTGTTTCTTTTCCTCAAGATGGTTTTGGCAATTCTAGGTGTTTTCAGGTTCCAGATAAATGATTGTAGTGTTTGTTCTATTCTCTTAAAGAAGCTTGGTGGAACTTTGATGGGTATTGCATTAAGTTTGTATATAGCTCTGGGGAGAATATTCATTTTGATGATATTTATTCTTCCAATCCATGAGCATGGGATATCTTTCCATTTCTTGGTATCAGTTTCTATTTCCTTGAGTAGCGACTCATAGTTTTCAGTATATAAGTCTTTCACTTCTTTGGTCAACTTTATTCCTATGTATTTGATTGATTTTGCTGAAACAGTAAATGGGAGTGATTTCTGGATGTCTTCTTCTTCAGATTTAGTGTTTGCATAAAGAAATGCCACTGATTTTTGTACACTGATTTTGTAGCCTGATACCTTGCTATATTGCCTAATAACTTCCAGTAGTTTTCTGCTGGATTCTTTAGGTTTTCCTATGTATACTATCATATCATCTGCAAATAGTGAGAACTTGACTTCTTCCCTTCCAATCTGTATTCCTGTGATTCCTTTCTCTTGCCTGATTGCTATGGCAAGAGCTTCCAATACTATGTTGAAGAGTAATGGTGACAGTGGACAGCCCTGTCTAGTCCCCAATCTGAGGGGAAATGCTTTCAGCTTCTGTCCATTGAGTATGATGTTGGCTGTAGGTTTGCTATATATAGACTCTACTATCTTGAGGAATTTCCCATCTATTCCCATTTTTTTGTAGAGTTTTGAGCATGAATGGGTGTAGGATTTTATGAAAGGCTTTTTCTGTATCTATTGAGATAATCATGTGGTTTTGGGCTTTGCTTTTATTGATGTGGTGAATGACTGACTTACAGATGATGAACCAGCCTTGCATTGCTGGGATGAATCCCACTTGGTCGTGAGGAACAATCTTTTTGATATGTTGCTGTATCTGGTTGGCCAAGACCTTGTTTAATATTTTGGCATCTATGTTCATCAGGTATATTGTTCTGTTGTTTTCCTTTTTTGTTCTGTCCCTATCAGCTTTTGGTATCAGGGTGATGTTGGCTTCATAGAAGGTGGAAGGGAGTATTCCTGTTTCTTCAATCTTATGGAAAAGATTAAGAAGTATGGGTACTAACTGTTTCCTGAAAGTTTTGTAGAATTCATTTGTGAAGCCATCTGGTCCAGGACTTTTGTTGTTGGGGAGGTTCTTAATAACGGTTTCAATTTCTTTGTCTGTGATTGGTGCATTTAGATTTTGTAGTTCTTCTTGGTTCAGTTTTGGAAGGGCATATGCTTCTAGGAATTGTTCCATTTCTTCCAGATTCTCTAGTTTGGTGGCGTATAGTTCTTTATAGAAGTTTCGCAGGATTCTCTGGATTTCTGTGGTGTCAGTTGTGATATCTCCTGCATCGTTTACAATTCTATTAATTTGAGTCTTCTCTCTTTTTTGTTTGGTGAGTCTGGCTAGGGGTTTGTCAATTTTGTTTAATCTTTCAAAGAACCAACATTTGGCTTCATTGATCTTTTGTATGGTTCTTTTATTTTCGATGTTGTTTATTTCTGCTCTAACTATAGTGATTTCTGTCCTTCTGGATGCTTTAGGGTTCCTTTTTTCCTCTTCCTCTAAGTCCTTGAGGTGTGCAGTAAGGTCATTCATTTGAGCTTCTTCTTGGTGTTTAATATGTGATTGTATGGCTATAAGTTTCCCTCTCAGTACTGCTTTAGCTGTGTCCCAAATATTTTGATAGGTTGTGTCTTCATTTTCATTTGTTTACAGGAACATTTGAATTTCCTGCTTGAGTGAATCTCTGACCCAGTGGTTCTTAAGGAGTATGTTGTTTAGTTTCCAAATTCTGTGACTTTTAATAATTGTCTGTTTGTTGTTAAATGTTAGTTTTAATCCACTGTGTACTGAGAAGATACTTGGGATGATTTCAATGTTCCTGAATTATTGATGCTGTCTTTGTGGCCTAACATGTGGTCTCCTTGAGTATGTGTTATGTGGATTTGAAAAGAAGGTATATTCCAGTTTTTTGGGGTGAAGGACTCTGAAAATGTCCAAGAGGTCTAGTCTGTCAATCTCTTCATTCAATTCTCTTGTATCTGTGTTGTTTCTCTGCTTTGTTGATCTGTCTAAGTGTGAGAGTGGGGTATTGACGTCTTCCACTATTATTGTATTACTATTGATGTATTTTGAAATTCTTTCAGTAAGTGCTTGACATATTTAGATGGTCCCGCATTGGGTGCATAGATGTTAATTATTGTTAAGTCTTCTTGGCTGATTGATCGTCTAATCATTATGTACTGTCCTTGCCTATCTTTTATTACTTTATTTAATTTAAAATCTATCGTGTCTGAGATGAGAATGGCTGTTCCTGCCCTTTTTTGTGGTCTGTTAGCCTGTATGATTGTTTTGCATCCTTTCACTTTAAGTCTGTGTTTATCTTGTTGTGACAAGATTGATGGGATTCTTGCAAGCAGCATATGGTTGGGTTATGTTTTCTGATCCATTCCCCAACTCTGTGCCTTTTGTTGGGTAAGTTTAAGCCATTGACATTTATTGATATTATGGATTTAATGTATTGTAGTGCCATTGTTCAAAAAAATTTTTTTTTTGTTTGCTCTAATATATTGCCAGTATTATAGTGATGTTCTTGTTTTTAAGAGGTGTTTTAGAACCTCTTTCAGGGCCAGTTTGGTGATGGTTGCCTCCTTTAACTGTTGTTTTTCTAAGAAGGTTTTGAACCCTCCATCTAGTTTGAATGAAAGTCTAGCAGGATATATTATCCTTGGTTGAAACCCTTTTTCATTCAGGGCTCTATAGATACCTTGCCATTCTCTTCTGGCTTTTAGAGTTTGAGTGGAGAAGTCTGCAGATAATCTTATGGGTTTTCCCTTGTATGTGACTTTTTGTTTCTCTCTTGCAGCCTTTAGAATCCTTTCTTTATCCTTACTTCTTCTCAGTGTGACTATGATGTGTCTTGGTGTCTTCAGGTCTGGGTTGATTCTGTTTGGTACTCTCTGGGCCTCTTGAATCTTGATATCCTTTCTGTTAATCAGGTCTGGGAAGTTTTCTTCTATTATTTCCTCTAGAATATTTGCTTCCCCTTCCTCTCTTTCTTCCTCTGGCAGGCCAATTATGCGAATGTTACTTCTTTTGAGATCATCCCATATGTCTCTGTTGTTGTTTTCCGTGTCTATCAATCTCTTTTTAAGCTCTTTCACCTCTTTCTTCGTTTTCTCTAACTCATCCTCTGTCTGACTAATTCTGTTTTCTGCTTCTGTTAGTCTGCTTTCCCTTGCCTCAGCTTCTTTCTTCATTACAGCTATTTCAGCTATCAGTTCTCTAATTGCCTCAAGATAATCAGTATTTTCTTTGGGGGTCTCAACTGTTGTTTCCCTCATACTGCCATTCATTTCCTCCAATGTTGTTTTCATTTCTGTGATTAATAAATTTATTTTTGCTTGCATACTTTTCTTATCTATGGTTACTTCTGGCTGATTTTAGTTTCTTCTGGGCTCTTGTCTTCATTCATTGGTGTAGCAGTTTTATTTGTTTTTGATCTACCCATTGTTTGATTTATGTGTTTCTTTTTTTTTATGCTCTGTTGTTCCTTAGCTGTTGTGTCTTGAGTACAAGCAAGACTGTACTAAATACCTTTATGACAATTGCACTCACCAACCTCAGGAATTACAATAGCAACTGAAGCAAGTATTGAAGCAGTTTAATCACTACCAGTTAGTCAAACAATTCCTCTAGTCCATGAAAAAATATTAACCAAATCCCAGTGAAGAAGAAAGAGAATAGAAAGAAGGGATAGAAAGAATAGACAGTTATGCAAATCTACTATCCACTGTATATTCTAGTGGTAACAAGAGTGGAAAGGGAACTAGAGCAGAGATACACACATAGAGAGTTCAGTCTGAGTCAGATTTCTTCCCCAAAATAATTCACAAATTCAGAAAGGCAAAGAAGAAGGAAGGAAGAAATGTATGACAAGATAAAAAAAAAAGAAAAAGAAAAAAGAGACAAGTGAGAGAAAAGGGAAAAGATAAGAAAAAGAGCTGTAATTAAAGAGCAGTGAAAGGAAAGGTTTTTTTTATTACTTTATTTTTAATTTAATTTAAGTTGATTTTTTTAATTAGCTAGGAGGAGAAGGGAGGGGAGAGTCTGTAGAGGAGGTAGGAGTAAGGAGACAAGTTCCTCCCATAATATATAAGATGCCCACTACCCTAGCAATGAAAGATACCCTAAGAGTTAATTCTGATCAATCTAAAGGGGGGGAAGATATATGCCTTCATATAATATTAATAATAAAATAGAGCAGGGTAAAAAAAAAAAAAAAAAACCCTGTCCCAGATTACCTCTAACCTCGTGATCAGAGGCAGCTGATTGTTAAGAATGAGAAAAAAAAAAAAAAAAACCTCCGGACTAGACAAGGATAGCTGAAATAGACAGTTATGCAAATCTACTATCCACTGTATATTCTAGGGGTGGCTAAAGGAGCAAGGGAAGTTGAGCAGAGACATTTGCAGTCAGAGTCCACACTGAGTCAGAATTCTTCCCCCAAAAATTCCCAAATGTGTATCAGTGAATTCAAAAAAGCACACTGTTTGGTGTTGTGGGGGCTGGGGCCTGTGGTTTTGGAAGCTGTAGGATTAAGGAAGGATGACAAGAATGAGAAAAAGAAAAAAAAAAGAGAAAGAGGAAAAAAGAAAAAGATAAGGAAAAGAACAGTCATTAAAGAGCGGTGAAAGGAAAGAGTTTAATTATTTATTTATTTATTTTTAATTATTTAATTAGCCATGCAGGGTGAGGTGGGGCGGGTGGCTACTTAGAAAGAAAAAAGACCAGATGTTTCAGATGGGTATAGACTTAGAATGAATGATACTCCCTGGTGGGACAGGAATTTGGTAAGGACAGAAGCTCAGCAGGGGAGCCTGCTAGGAGCTGGTCCCCAGGGACTGGTTATGGGGGGGGGGGTAAGAGGAGGAGGTGTGCTTAATAATTAAAAGGAAAGAATTTTTTCCCCTTTTTTTCTACTCTATTTCTTAACCCAAATTAAGTTATAGTCACCTCCTTGGTGTCACTGATAGGACCCCTTATGACTGGCCTACTAAAGGCTGAAAATCCTACTGTTTCCAGAAGATGTGGTATGAGCTTAAGCCACTAGCAGCTTCTCAGTCCGCCATCTTCCGGGAACCCCCCAAACTTACATTTTTTAAAATTTATCTGAGATACCTGTTAATATATATTAAGATCACAAAAGTTGTACCTGAAACAAAAAACACTTTAATGATTAGAGAACTGGTTAGAAAATTAAGGAAAATATGTAGATTTTTATTTGAGTGTGATCTTTTTACATAAATGAATAACTATATGGATTGTATAAACATTTATATATATTTTAGAACATTTTCTAACTATAGCAAAATACCCAAATAATTTTTTATAGTTAAATTAGCTTTATATCAAATTAGCTTAACCTTTCTCCTTCAAAAAAAACCTTCTGGACCCAGTTTTTCCTTTTTATCCACTTACAGTTATATTCTCTTCCTAAGCATGATTGTCCTTAAAGATGTTTGAATATGGGACAGGCAGTGGAGCATCTGGTTAAGTGCTCATATTACAGTATGCAAAGACCCATATGTCTCTATCTGTTGGGAGAAAGCTTCAGAAGCAGTGAAGCATGGCTGTAGAGATGTCTCTTTTTCTCTTTCCACTGTCTCTCTCTCTCTCTCTCTCAATTTCTCTCTGTCTCTATCCAATAATAAATAAATTACAACATAGTTTAAAGAAAGATGTTTAAACAATAATGTGGAACCAACCAATAGAAATCAAAGTGTTTGGTTGCTCTTAAGGGTCATTATACCTCTTATTATATCATTCATTCTTTCTCAAGGTATAATTTGGCAATATCAAATTCAAAAGGTCCATTTTACTTTGGTGCAATACATAGGGAAGGGAGGAGTGGAGAGGGCCGTGGGATCTTAGTGCATGATTATGGGAAAGTGCCTAAGTTGGAGGTGATAGTGTTCTGTAGACTCCTATCTCAGGGAGTTGAGAAAATCTACTTGTGTCAACCATTGTACTATAATACATTAACATCCCCTCCAAAAAAAAAATGGGGGTAAAGTTAATTTTTTTCTCTAGAAGATAAAAACACTTTTCTTAGAAAAATTATACTCTGAAATTCACAGTAACAATGCAGGAATTTGTAGTCATACATTAGTTTTAAGTATTTAAAGTATCCTGCACATTTTTAATGTTATAAAATTTGTATTTATTTACTTATTAATAAATAGAGGCAGAGAGAAATTGAGAGGGGAGGGAGAAATAGTGAGGGAAAGAGACAGAGGGACACCTGCAGACCTGCTTCACCATTCCTGAAGCTTTCCCCTTGCAGGTGGGGACCAAGGTATTGAATCTGGATCCTTGGACACTATGTGTGTGCTTAATCAGGTAGAGTTCCATCATCTCGCCTCTAAGTGTCTTGCACTTTTGAAACACTTTTGGAAGAACACATTATGCTATTGAGCATAATTTCAAGAGGTTCACTATATGTCATATGTTTTTTAAAAATGTTATTTATTTTCCTTTTGTTGCCCTTGTTGTTTTTATTGTTGTTGTAATTATTATTGTTGTCATCATTGTTAGATAGGACAGAGAGAAATTGAGAGATGAGGGGAAGACAGAGAGGGGGAGAGAAAGACAGACACCAGCAGACCTGCTTCACCGCCCATGCAGGGACTCCCTTATCTAATCGTGATTCTTACAGCCAGTCCTTGCACTTTGTGCCTCGTGTGCTTAACCCATTGGGCTACCGCCCGACTCCCTATATTTCATATTTTAAGCAACATTGTTAATCATACAATTCTGTATTGTGCTTATATGGAGACTGTAAGTATAAAATTATATAAATAAATCAAGTAAAAATTCTATATTCTCCAAATTTGAGAGGATCACAGTAACACAGACAAATCCCAAATATAATAGCATTCTACTTAGACAGTTTGAAGAGACAAAAACTCATGATAGACATAGCCCCATATTGCCAAGACAGCAATGATAAAGTGAAACACTGAAGAGATTTGACTAACAGTTTAAGAGTCCTGGCTGACTATAGCCTGTGTATAATGAGGCCTCTAAGCATTCAGCACACTTGCATTCAAAGAGATAAAATACTTTATAAACTCTATTTCATTAATCTTTGCAATATCCTTGTGAAGAATTATGAACAGCAATCAACAGATTACAGAGTGACGGCACTGAAATATTGACTGAGTTTACAGTCCCCTCAGAGAGCCCTGTACATTTTTCCTACAAGTGAAGTTTCCTTCTTTTTTATTTTTTTTAAATACCAGTCCTCTAAGAACAAATTAATGTGCTAAACCTTATAAAGACTCAACAGGTTATACCTTGATTTAATAACTGATCAAACCAATATTTCAATTCAAAATTATGTGACTATGCAAAAAGCATAGTTTTGAATAAGGTCCTGTGTATAATTGTGACTCTGATGTCTATGCTATCATCCACATAAACACTAAGGAATTAAGTCTTGTAGTAAATTAGTTTAATTATATTATTAAACATGAGATTTGAGTGATTTCAGCAGCATTGTATTATTAAGAGTTCCTCAAAGCACTCACACAACATCATCACCGTCAATAAATAGCTATTGACCACTTACTTTGTATAACTTGAGCATCTGAAAAATAATATTACTTCCAATTTGTTAAACTAAACTTTTATGAGATTTTTTTTCACGTCAACAAAATGAACTCCCAAACCCATCCACTAAAATGAGGCCAGGGAATGCAAATTATCTACAATTAGCAAATGGATCTTTAAAATTATTTAACTGTCTGTGATAATAATAGATATAAAAAAGTGAAGTATATAAGTAGTCATGAGTTAAATAATAGCATCAATAGGTCAATAAGCGTCAACCCGGCTTTGACCTAGCACGTTATGATCGGGCCCTCCTCAATCGCTATCGAACAGGCCATGGTCGGTGCGCCGCTATGTTCCATCGCTGGGGAGCCAGAGACGACCCGAACTGCCCCTGCAGCTACAGACAGACTATGACCAACATAGTCAACGACTGCCACCTCTCCAGATTCAAAGGAGGTCTCGAAACTTTACATCAGGCTCAACCTGACGCTGTTGACTGGCTACGGAAGAAGGGCAAATGCTAGTAGAAGAAGAAGAATCAATAGGTCAAGTTCTACAAGAATCAAGGAGGTAAGGCAGCAGTAGTAGAGTCAATGCCTGGTCTGTGTGAGTCCTGTGTTGTATATTCCAAGTACCACAGGGCACTAAGGCAACTCTGAGAATCTTACAACAGTGCTTTGTGGTCTTGCCCTTTTTCGTTTTTATCCTCCTCTCTCTTTTGTTCTCACTTTGAAAATATAAATAAAATTTGAACTATGGAAGTAGTTCAGTGGCATAATACACATGCAAGATCCTAACTTCATCCCTGAACATTGCATTAAATAACAACAACAACAACAAAAACTTTATTGCAAAAAGTGCTAATCATCAAGTCGTAATCTTTCTGTTGGGAGAGGACCTAGGGAAGGTTAAATGAGCAGTTGTCATAACTTAAAGCTATTAGTTGCATTAACCACTAAAAAGAGAGTCATTCTGTGCTTTGAAGTTTGAAACCACATGTAGACCTGTTTCTGAAAGCCCTAGATGACATCTATTTCCAATAGGAAATCTCATAGTGTAGTCACTTCTTTTTAAACACACACACACACACACACACACATGATTGATTGATTGGATAGAAACAGAGAGGAATTTAGAGGGAGGAGGGAGAGAGGAAGAGACAAAAAAAGTATCACAGTGATACTATAGTTCTTCTTCACTGCTGCAAAACTTTCTCCCTGAAGCTGTGGACTACGGGCTTGAATATGGGATCCTTGAGCACTGTAACACATGCGCTCAACCAGGTGCTCTAGTGGCTACATCAATGACCTTAGCTGGAATTTTTAGATAGCACATTCTAGTGTCTGCATCAGCACTTTCAGCTTCATGTTGCACTTTTATGTTATGGAGATGCTCTCATTATTAAACCTGGTGAACCAACATCTGTAAGATGTTAACTTTTTCTTCTTCAGCTTTCCTTCCTTTCTCACTAATAGAAGAGTTCCAGAGGTTAGTCTTCCTCTGGATTTAATTCAAAGGGTTCATAGGACTGGTTTGATCTTCTGGCCAGACAACTTAAATGTTATCTATATTAGTAATAAGTAGTTTCACTTGCTTATCTTTCATGTATTCACTGAATTAGAATTTTTTAGTTTTCTTGAAGAGTGGTTCCTTTGCATTAAAAACCGAGTTAAAAGGCCAGGCAGTGGTGCATGCAGTTAAGTACACATAGCATCATGTGTAAGGAATGGGGTTTGTACCCCTGGTCCCCACTTGCTGGAGGGGGAGGGGAATACTTCCTAAACAGTGGAGCAGGGTTGTAGGTGTCTCTCTGTCTCTCTCCCTCTCTAACCCCCATTTCAGTTTCTTTCTTTCCTGTCAAAAACAAACAAAAAATGAGTTAAAAATTTGGCACAAGGCCTAGCACATGATCTAGCTTTCAAACAACTTTCAACACGCTTTCCTTACTAAGCATAATTATATCTTAGTTTTTGATTTACAATGAGAAGACATGTAACTGTCCCATTTATTATAACATTTAAAGGTTATCATCAGATGAATAACTGTCCTAAGTTTAATATTGTTGTGTCTCAGGGAATAGAAGAGAAAGATGCAGAACAACAGAACACTAGTGAAGCAGTGAGAACACATGTAACATTTATTTACAATGTTCACTGTCGGGCTGTGCCTCTAAGGAGAGAGAGGAGATATGAGTGGAGCGGGAACAGAAATCTTTATTCACAAGGACACCTCAGAGTTGGGTGAGAGCACAGCGGTTTGGGCCACGGGGAGCTAGCAAAATGGCAGCCTCCAGCTATGCGCAACAAGCCTTCCCTGCATCAGGTCACCAAGATGAAAAGCGGTCAAGAGAGAGAGAGAGGCAGAAGCAGGAGGGCTTTATAGGGCAAAAACTGGTAGTGGCGAGTAGGGACAGGATTGATTGAGAAAGGCACTACAGGAATATCATTTCAACTCTCCCGGGAATTGACAATACCCTGAGGGGACAACACGGTGGATGTGACCGCATCTGCACAATTTCCCAAAAGTTCACCATTTAGAAGGGTGTTAGATAAGGATGCCTCAAAACTGTTGCAATAGCAACATCCTAGATCAATTACCATACATTCCCCCATAACAGGTATAGCGGTAACAAAAAGTTTAAAATATTGAGTAACTACTACTAAAATGGGACACAGAAACAGTTTATTGCAAGAAGGGTTACCATAGATCATCAATTTGTTTAAATACAAATCTGTGAACTTCAACAAGGCAAAATAAAGGAAACAATCCCATAAATTATGAATATTGTATTAAAAATTTATATTTAAAGCTATGAGAAATAATATTATACCTTATTAAACTGTATACTTTTAACTCTGCTGATGGACAAAATTTGTTGCAACTGTAGAAATAAAAGTATCACTGTGAGGACAGCATAGTTTGATTAGACTTGAAAAGAGAGCTACCGAGTGAAATACATGAAACAAAAGAATCGTACTTTTAACATACTAATGAAATTCACCAATTTTCTAAAAGTTTCATTTTTCTTATTTAGAAAATTTAATAAATAATCACAATGTTGATTTTCTTTTCTTTTTTATTTATTTATTCCCTTTTGTTGCCCTTGTTGTTTTATTGTTGTAGTTATTATTGTTATTGTCGTTGTTGGATAGGACAGAGAGAAATGGAGAGAGGGAGGGGAAGACAGAGAGGAGGAGAGAAAGATAGACACCTGCAGACCTGCTTCACCGCCTGTGAAGTGACTTCCCTGCAGGTGGGGAGCCGGGGTTCGAACCGGGATCCTTATGCCGGTCCTTGTGCTTTGCGCCACCTGCGCTTAGCCTGCTGCGCTACAGCCCGACTCCCCCACAATGTTGATTTTCTAAATCTCAAATGCTCTTGAGCTTGGACAGTTTTTAAAATTCTGTCTTAGTTTTCATAGCTTTAATATAGATAACTTATGCAACTCAGATTTCACTGATGAATTAAAAGTGATTTTATACATTAAATTACTGCATAAGCATAATAGGTTATTAATATTTTCTACAAAAGCACAAGGACCTATTGTAGAATTCATTCATAGTAGTTCTAATTGAGTTTCTCAAAGATTAACTGAGAGAGTACTGTTTACTATTTCTTTTACATAGTATTTCCACATTCTGTTAATGAGATCCAGAAAATGCAGCCATTTCATTTAAGAGACTACAAAGCTAAATTTCTGCCCAAAGTCATACAGATATAAGATTTTGGTTTGTAGACTGAACACAGGACATTTTGCTTTTATACCCACTTCAGAAAACCTTCAAAAAGGATGAAATTTCCTTAAATTTAAATCAGCACACTACTACCCAAAAGCAATATTACATCATAAACTCCATGTACAAAAATTCTGACAGTCCTACAAAGAATGCAAAGCCCCTATTATTTTACAAAATATATATGACTTTGCAAGAAAACTCAACTTTAGTGCTGCATTTTTCACCACTATACAAATGTGATACTAAAGTCATTTATTTCTTAAAAATTAAGTTGCTCAAGTAGTTTTCATGTAAATATAAAAAACTGTTTATATTCAATATATAAAGTACACATAGAATACTGTGCCAATTACTTAATCGCATTTTAAAAAATAGTTCTGTGAATTTGACACCTGTCAAAAAGTTAGTTGACAGACTTCTCTCTTCAATCTATTACACCTTCTAGGAACCTAATCAATGTGTCCAATTTACTACTCATAATTTGCATAGCATACTTATGCTTTATTCCATATTTATCTTCTGTTTTTTCATCAGCAACTTTCAATGTTCATCACAAATATAAATAAAAATTCTGTTACTCCAGTCATGCTGTTTTTATATAATAATGCACTTCTTAAAATTAACACACTAAGGAAGCATTCTTAATTTGCAAAACACTCAAATTGGAAATATATATATAGTAAATATTGTTATAGTTATTGTCTACATTTACTACATATTGTACTGAGAGTCTTTGCAGTACAATTTTAAGTTTTTATCAGATCCAGGAATACAAAATATGAGCCCATATGAAACAAATATTTGACCATGTGTTTAAACTTCTGGGAAAAGGTAGCAGTAAAAATACTATAAGAGCTGTTGCCTTTCTTCTATGGAGTTTCCCTTCTCCTCTGCTTTTTTCATTCCTCTCTTACTTCTTGACTTACTATGATATATTGTATTAGTATGTATTTAGTACATTTAATTTTATTTACAATTTTTTAAAAGTGTTTTTGTTGGAACCAGGGCTTCATACATGCATGATCCATTACTCTGGCACACTTTTTCTCTCAGAAAGACAGAGTGTGAGAGGCATGACAGCACTGAAGTTTCTGCCAAGATACTTCCCATATCATAGCAGAACTCGAGCCTGGTTTATATGTACGACAATGCAGGCAGAGTATCTGATTAGCTATCTCTGGTCCATGATCCTGTTTGAGAAAGCAGGGGCAAGGTGGTAGCACACATTACCAAGCACAAGGACCAGGGTTCAAGCCCTCAGTTCCCACATGTAGCTTCTGTTTGGGAAATCTCTGTTCTTTCTGGGAAGCTTCCCCAACAGTGCTATATGTTTCTCTCTCTCTCTCTCTCCCCCCCTCCCTCTCTCTCTCATTTCTATTTCTATGATAAAAAAAAAAGAGGAGAAAATGGCCACCTGGAACCTTGTACAGGCACCAACCCCTAGTGAAATCCATAGTAGCAAAAAAAAAAAAAAAAAAGTTGGATTTAAGTTAAACAGGTGAAATTATTCATATGAATTTTCCACTTTCAGATTTATATATTTTTTTTCTTTTTGGGGAGTCACACACATGGGGGGTCATATTTATATTATTCACTTAATAGGTGACAGTTTTAAATGAAAATATTAGAGAATTGTGTACAGAATTACTGGAATCACCCCAATTTTTATGTTCTGGCTCTTTGGAAGATAACACTAACTGGAAAGGTAGAAAAAGACAAAACACATGGAGATTTTTGCAAAGTGAAATGTCCTCCTTCTCCCAGCAAGGCAGATAAAGACAGACTGCTCTAGAGTTCCCACCATTCTCCATGTTCCCACTTCACTTATGGAAACCAGATTCAAAAGTTAAAATTTTATATGTTTAATCTTTGGGTCAAATGTGCACAAAGCAATGATCCTAAGTGTGAGGCCTTCTGAGTAACTGTATTGGTGGCATGCTTCTGAAGTGGTCTTAGTGTTTATTATGTTCATACTATGTGTGCTTAACCCAGTGCGCCACCGCCTGGCCCCCTATGTTCAGACATCATTCTAGATTAATATTTTCACCCCATATGACCAAAGGAAAAAGTGTGACAGAGGTGTAACAGTTGTTTCAATGCTTCATTACCAGTCACTAATATTCTCAATGGGTTATGTTTAAGAGCAGATATGAACAGTCACTGTGTCCCTCACTATTTAAGTAAAATGTATCCTAAATGCAATGAATTAATCTGTATGCCTGCAGCTCATTACATGTGCATGTTTGTGTTTGCACGTATAAAGTATCTTCTTGAGCATAAGTGCATTTATGTACAAACTGATACAAATATGTAAATATAATTTTTAAAGACGCAACTAGGAGAACACATATGTGTTTATACATGCATGCATGCAGAGGATCTTTGTCCTTTAATTTACTCAGTGTGTAGATTTACACTCAATTGTAACCTTTTTCTTATAAATAAATTAATGGGGATCTTTTTTGAAGTTTCAGAACACTATAGTTGGCTTCAAAGCAGTCACTTAGTTTGCCAATAATCATACTTTTCTTATGTAACTAAATAATGTGTTGACTAAAGTTTTGTATACACACAAAGTTTACCTTTCGTCATCTCTCAAATTAGTGTTACATAGCCTTTCATTGTTATATTTCAAGGAATGGTTAAATTTGAACATGACTAGATCCATACATTAAAAATACACCTAAGTTTTACAAATTATAGTTAAGGGTTTATATACTTATTTTATAAAATTTAAATTGTCTATGTAATAGTAAGATTTTCTATGTATAGTAAGATTAAGAACTACTTTTAAGGTATGATTCATATTTGGAACACATGAATTCAATTATACATATTTTAATAACTTTTATGCTGAGGAAAAAATCAAACCTTCAAAGGAAAGATTCCATGATTTAAGATCTATGAACTATAATTTCTATTGTTCTACTTAAATAATATACCTGGGAACCTCTGAACTATAGGTAACTTATAATTTGATATAGAGTAAGTTAAAAATCACTTCTCTAGGGATCAGACTGACTTTCATAATGATGGGGTTATGGGGGGAGTTGTTAAAAATAATAAAAACAAAAACAAAAATCTCATCATTTTAGCCTTCAGCTTTCTGTAACATTTCACCTACTACAAGAGTCTTGTTATGAACTTGTTTTTGTTGAATTTCCCTGTTAAGGGATGTTTTATCCTTGTAAGTAAGTTGTTTGGGGGGAGACTCCTAATGGAATTCACTTTTGTACTGCATAACATATCCGAGGATCCGCTTTATTCCTACATTACAATACACACTGTCATATCTAATTGCTTAATTATATTCTGACAGAACAGAATGTGGAGAGGGACAGGACCTGTTCAGTACATTTTTGCTAATGTCAGGAATCTCATTTAGAAGTTAACATAGCCTTCTATTTTGTAAGAGTGAAATATGTTCTGCAGATAAAGACTAAAAATGTTGATGTCCTTTGTACATGACTATGTGGTGCTGATTTAGGATTTTTCTGTCAGTAGAAAAAATAGTAAAAAAAAAACTAAGCTTTATGTTTCATGAAAAGAGAAAAACATTAGTCTGAGCTTAAATAAAATAATTTTGTCAATACACTAAGTGTAAGTTTCATTATTAAAAAAAATTGCATCACATTTAAAGACTAGAGTGAATTTTCTTAAGATACTAATAGACTTAAAATTAGAATTTAATAAGACATCACGTGAAAAACAAATAACAGCTAACAAAAAAAATAAAAAATAAAAGAGAGGAGGAAGTCAATAAGCGTGTTTGAAAAATGAATGGGTGGCATGAGTTAAAAAGAGAGATGAACACAAGTAGACTTCACTCATAGTTAGAACTTGGGAGAAAGAGACAGAAAATGAAACAGTAAAACTTGAACAGGGGTTGGTGTACTAAACCAAAGCAAAGGACTATGGGGAGGGAGACAAAAATATGTGACTTGTAGGCAGGGGGAGATGAGTTGGGTCCTAAGTCAGGGTGAGAATGTTTTGTAGACATCTATCACTGGGAGATGAGAAATTGATGCAGCTTTCTAGTCCAATTACCAACTCTAATACCGTCTCCCCAGACAATACCTTTGGTCCACCTGCACATAAGCTATCGGGCTCAGGCAAAAAATAGTAAAGTCATGGGCCCCTTAAAATATACCTAAACTAGATCTACTAGCTTTTTCCAAACGGAGACCCCAAATCTCATCTGCTATACGTGTCTTTAGGTTCCTGATTATTAAACTATTTGTTCTGTTGCATGTCTTAAAGCTCTCTCAGCCACAAATTGCAGGTGCTACCATGATGCTAACCTGACTTCCCTGGGCAGACGACCTCACCATTGTGTCCTGAAACCCCACCTCTTCAGAGCCCTGATCCACTAGGGAAAGACAGAGACAGGATGGGAGTATGGATCAACCTGCCAACACCCATGTTCAGCAGAGAAGCAATTACAGAAGCCAGACCTTCCACCTTCTGTAACCCATATGCGCCTCATATGAATGAATCCTGCGTCCATTCTTCAAGATAGATAAAGATTAGAAAAGATTTTAAGGGAGGGGATGGGATGCAAGGCTCTGGAGGTGGGAATTGTGTGGAATTGTACCCCTCTTATCCTATGGTCTTGTCAACATTTTCTTTTTATAAATAATAAATAAATAAATAAAATTATGCTTAATAATACAAATATAAAATACATCTACATAAAATGTATTTGTGTTTCATTCATTTATATTTACTATATGATGTGTGTGTGTTTGCACACACAGAGTAAAAACACTCAAAATGAAACAAGTTTTCAATGTTTTACTTATTGAATAATTGACAGAATAACCTGTATTCCTGACAATACTTGGGCTTCATGTAGTCTGTGTTTGAGAAATGGTAATAAAACCCATTTAATATTTGTTTTATTACTGTACTCTAAATAATAAAAATCTTAGTGACCTTCAAAGGCAAATTGAATCGGACAAATTCAACTGACAAAATTTTACCATGTTCACAACTTTACAATGTTGAATTCCCAAAGAATTGATGTTAGCTCAAAGTGGATCAAAGACATATTGTTAAATTGAAAGAAAAGAAAAGAAGGAAGGAAGAAAAGAAAGAAAGAAAGAACGAAAGATAGAAAGAGAAAAGAAAGGAAGGAACAACTGGAGCCAGGTGGTGGCATACCTGGTTAAGCATATAAATTGTAGCACATAAGGACCCAAGTTCAAGCCCCTAGTCCCCATCTGCAGGGCGAAAGCGTCACAAGTGGTGGAGTAGGGCTGTAGGTATCTATTTCCCTTTCTCTCTCTGTCTCTACCTCCCCCTCAATTTCTTTCTGCCTCTATCCAATAATAAATAAATAAAATACAATTTTAAAAAAAGAAAAAAACACCAAGGGCGGGACTCTGGGGAAGCGGAGCTGCAGGACACATTGGTGGGGTTGTCTGTCCAGGGAAGTCTGGTAGAATCCTGCTAGCATTCTGTGGTCATGAGTAGGAACATTCCCAGCTGCCCCAATATCAGGACCCATCTTCCTCAGGTGTAGCATAGAGTATGTTGTCCAGCCTCCCTTCGGAGGATGGAACATTCTTTACCATTGTTGGTCCAAGTTGAGGGAAAGGTCCTATGAGGGCCCACAATGGGGTCTATTTTTTTGTTCCTGAGAGAGATGCCCAGTAAATATGGAGCAAGGGATTTATTCAAGGTCTAGGCCCATAATGTCTGTTTGGGAATCTCAGGACTCCCTGACTAGGGCCCCAGCTGATGGGGTGGCCTGATAGTGACTAAAGAGTCATCCTTAAAGTATGCCAGTCTCTTGCCCTTATTTAGCTTTTGCAGTCCTTGCTTTGATAAGGTTAGCTTTGGAGTTAGTGAGAGAACTGCACTATTCCAGCCTTTAGGTTCATGATTGGTGAACAATTTGTTTGGCTTTGTATGTTAACTCTCTTTTCAGCCACCAGGTTCCAGATGCTAGCATGCTACTGACCAGACTTCCCTTGGACAGACAACCCCACCAATATGTCCTGGAGCTCTGCTTCCCCAGAGCCTTGCCCCACCTGGGAAAGAGAGAGACAGGCTGGGAGTATGGATAGACCTGTCAATGCCCATATTCAGCAGGGAAGCAATTACAGAAGCCAGACCTTCCACCTTCTGCAACCCACAATGACCCTGGGTCCATGCTCCCAGAGGGTTAAAGAACAGGAAAGCTATCAGGGCAGGGGAGGGGATAGGAAGTTCTGGTGGTGGGAACTGTTTTGTTGTACTCCTCTTATCCTATGGTTTTGTCATTATTTTCTTTTATAAATAAAGAAAATTATTATATTAACTGAATATATTCTCCTGGATTTATATGATATGTTGAAACCAAATTCCTAGTGGGATAGTATTTAGAGTTGAGGTATTGGCAAAGTGGTTAGATTGTAAGATTGGAGCCCTCAAAATTGGTATTGGTCTGTTGGGTAGTTGCCACCTCCCCCTGGCTTCTGCTTAACCATATGCCTATATAGGGATTTACTGATCCAAAGCTTTGGTTTATTTACATAAATCACTTTTACATAAAGCACTCCAGGGCATTGGTGGTTCAGTGATAGGATTCTCGCCTGCTCCACCCCCTCCTTGTCACACCCTGATCCCTTCTTTGTCACACCCTGATTTTCACCAGTCACTTTTCTCTCCACCCTCTCTATATCACATCCTGTTTCCACCCTACTTGGAGAGTATAAAAACAGCTGCTCTTCTGATTAAAGACACTTGGAAATTGCTTTCCGGCTCCAAGAGTTCCAGAGTGTATCTCCTACGGAAGTTGGTGCAGCACGAGTTCCTGATCCCTCTCCCACACAGCAGCCTAGATCAGCTCCAGTTGAGTTCTCTCCAACCCAGAGAGCACTAGCTCGGGAAGAAGTACCCTCAGGCTATCCCGGCATTGGTCCTCTTTTAAAGATATCCCAGGATTCTTCATCTCGTTTGTATTTTAATCAACACATACAAGTGATGTCAAACCCTCATAACCTTGCTCTACACAGAATTAGAGAAGTAGAATAGCTAAGATGGCTTTTCAGGTTCTTTACTGTCATGCAGAAGTACTGTGCTCCTTCAGACTAGTTTGTTAGTCTGCAAGCAGGATAACATATCACGGTTTTCATACTTTTAGATGTGAAAAATAAATCCTTACAGATCATTTAAAGATTTGCACTTACTATCTACTGGGTATTTCCGTAGAATATGTGCTAGGGAAAAAAACATTAATATAACAAAGCTCTATTCACAAGCTGTTTAAATTTTAGAAAGGAAAAGATATATACAGAGAATTCAGTTTATAACAATATACTCTTAGAGGAATACATTACATTCCCTAGGTTCATAGACTAATAAATAAAAATAATGCAAAATATTTGGAAAAATTAAGATAAGCTTTGATAGATGTATATCAAATATTATTGAGAATAATACTCCTTTGGTTAGAAATAAAATCAATGCCTTTATTTTTTTCTACAGATTGAGAGAAACTATGATAAAATGATAACATAAAAGCAAAGAGGTGTGGCACGATTCTTAATGGATCTAACCAGAGCTAACGTATACATCAAATAAATTGTTAAGCACAAGTATATGTTTATAATATAGGAATATTTTATATGCTTCTCCTTATGCAAAAAAATCACACTAGTTCCTGCTTTTTTTCCTTTGGGATATATATAGATATGGATATATATGTTTGTCATTTACAGTGCTTCACTACTCCAAGGTTTTTTTTTTTTGTTTTTTTTTTCAGATGGAGAGAGAGAGAGAGAG
Source organism: Erinaceus europaeus (assembly GCF_950295315.1). Lineage (NCBI taxonomy): Eukaryota > Metazoa > Chordata > Mammalia > Eulipotyphla > Erinaceidae > Erinaceus > Erinaceus europaeus. Next base: position 63,297,505 of record NC_080166.1, on the reverse strand, counting down.
ATAGTGTGACCACAACACCAAAGTTTGTTCCAGTGAGTTGATGATGAGGCTTGAACCTGGGTCATGCACAATATAACTAATGCATGCACATTCTCAGATGAGTCATCTTGCTAGACCTCAGTCGAAATTTGAGTACCTTTTCAAAACACTTCAGATCACATAAACCTAACTCAGCTTCCAAAGATAATACCTTGTTTTAGTGTCTTGTTCCCCATTGGTCTCTAAACTATTTGGGAGGATTTGAGTGATTAACATTTTGTGAGGTAGCTTGTCTGGAAAGAAGTGCAATATGTGAAATCAGTGACTGATACCTTTAATTGTCCCCCAGAACTCATTTTTCCTTTTCATACATTTTAGAAACTTAAACTGGGTGCATAGCATCGTGACTCTGTGCTGTATTTCCTAGTTTCTCTCATAGCAAATATGCGAACTTAAGCATTTATCATGGGGTATGAATAGATAACATGTCTGATATTACTGAGGATGCATTTGCCTCTTCCTCTCCTGAATGCAGACTACAGATCCTTCACATTTGTAAGGACTGAGGTGCAGTGCAAATGGAGTTATGCATACCACACATATAAATATTTAAAAGGTATATGTCAAGATAACAGTTACATAAAATGCACTCTATCCTTCTCACTTGACAATTTCACCTCCCTAACAACCTGGAAGGCCAGATTGAAATCTCAAATTTTCAGACCCCTATGAGTTCTGTGTGGGTACATAGTAATGTTAGGGAGTTTGGCATTTAAACCAGTCTCATGACTGATTACCATTCTGTTTCTGTTCCATGTTCTATTGGTTTCAGTGAGATCAACCACAAATATTCATGGGTGTTCCAAATCATATATTCAAGCCCCATATGCACCCAGAGCTGATGGCAACCCTTTGAGTTCATAGGTTCATAATACTAGAATAACATCTACCTGTTGAAGGGTAATTTTGGCACTAGAGACTAGAGGAAAGACATTTTGGAACAAGGAATTTTCAGGTTTTGTCTTCTTTGCATGAAGTCTAAAAATAAGACTAGGATTTCAGCTGCTCACATACTCAGATTTTAGACCTTATCATCATATGTTGGAAACACAGTGATAATAAGGTTCAGAGCAGGATTTTCTGAAGTATGCAGCTCACGGAAGCAACTCATATCAGCCATGTCTACAGTTGGTGATAATATACTGGTAAGAAGTCAACTTCTAATACACAGAAGAGAACAACAATCTTACTGCCCTGTTTAAATGTAGCGGACACTAGTCCAGACTAACTGCCTAATACAAACTGACATGAGTTCTAAGTGTATACATTCAGTCCTTCACCTATAGTATAAAATGTAAACACATTAAATGTCTTATAGTTATAAAATACCTGTATTAATAATATCAAATGCATTGGGATAATGAACTGCATTATAAAAAATTAATACTCTTTTTCTTCTCTTATGAGTCAAATTTATTTAATTCCATATTTTAACTGCATCTGTGTTTTACATTATGTCTCTAATAGTTAGGGTTGTTTAGAGAAAATGTAACTATATAGTTAGAAAGTTGGGTCTCTGGGAAATTTATGTTTCAAAATTTGATTGCCAGAAATTGTCAACCCTCTCTTTTACCATCATTTAGCAGAAGTAAATCATTGTCCTATTTGATCACTATATTCTTGGAACTTTTTTGTTTTACCAATTTAAGCTATATATTAATGAAACCAAAATTGGTTAAGTGTTTATATATACAATATAATAGTTTAGAGCTTATTGAATGGGGTAAGCAGATAAATAAACTGTGTTAACATTATACATGCTACAGAACTTTTATTTGTTGTTATATTTGGCTAATGTGGGCATTATGCTTTCTAGTGGATCCTGGTCATTATATTTCAAATGAATAAACACAATTATTAATTAATAAAGATTTAAGCAATACATTAATGTAATACAATAATAATTTCATCATCTAATAGAGATAAGCATTAGTGAAAATATTTCACATGGAACCTTCTATGGAGAAGTAGTGAAGAAAATAGCAACAAATGTTTTACAATAGTAAGGACATGGCCAGGTATGGGTCATATGCCAGGAAATTATTTTCTCTGCATTATACATAACATGAGTTTAGATACATTTGCTTTAGATGTAACATGGGTCTATGTAAAGCACTAGAAATAGATTTTCCTTCATTTTATGATGATCTTTATTATATAACATTGGCTAATATTTTAGCGCTCATTAAACAGATCATACTAAAAATAATTATCAACAAACTATTCTGAATTTAAAGTTAATGTTCTCAATTACATTTCCCATTTTAATGCAGCTGACTTGTTTTCTCATCCTACATTTAATCAAAGGTGTTTTGGAAATAGATAGGATTTGTAAATTTTTTAAACTTTTCTATTTGCTTGTATTGTATTTATAACATTTCTTTACATATGACGATTGGGGAAAAACAAATGAGTAAGAGTTTAAAATTTAAACAGTAATTATGAAATATATATCATTTAATTAAATAACATTATTTTCTAATACTTGAGCATTGGGCTAGTTTTTAAATACAAACACTTAAGTTGCTTCCCTATCAGTTGATATATTCTTAGTTAATTAAGAAATATATCTTATGTGTAAAATTTCAGTTAAAATAACTAACCCCCAAGACTATTTGCTATAGTCTTAAAGAAGATAAATGTATCCCTTGAGAATTGTGAATGGCACTAGCTACCGCTCATATCTGTATTACTGCCCAGTGCCTCAGAGTTTATCTTTTATTTTACTGTTTATGTTATTTTTTGTTTGTGTTTGGTTTTTTACTAGAGCACTGATTATCTCTGGCTTATGGTGGTGTGGAGGATTGAACCTGGGACTTTGGAACCTTAGGCATGAGAGTCTATTTGCATAACCATTATGCTGTGTTGGGTAGTATGCCACCTCCCCCTGGCTTCTGCTTAACCATATGCCTATATAGGGATTTACTGATCCAAAGCTTTGGTCTATTTACATAAATCACTTTTACATAAAGCACTCCAGGGCATTGGTGGTTCAGTGATAGGATTCTCACCTGTTCCGCCCCCTCCTTGTCACACTCTGATTTTCACCAGTCACTTTTCTCTCCACCCTCTCTATATCACATCCTGTTTCCACCCTACTTGGAGAGTATAAAAACAGCTGCTCTTCTGATTAAAGACACCTGGAAACTGCTTTCCGGCTCCGAGAGTTCCAGAGTGTATCTCCTGCGGAAGTTAGTGCGGCACGAGTTCCTGATCCCTCTCCCACACAGCAGCCTAGATCGGCTCCAGTTGAGTTCTCTCCAAGCCAGAGAGCACTAGCTCGGGAAGAAGTACCTTCAGGCTATCCAGGCAATGCTGTCTACCCCTGTTGACTTTATTAACAATCACAAACAAATAGAATCTGAATAACTGAAAAATAAAAAACCTTAGCATGTATACATACACATATTTAAATTGAGAGTTTAAAGTATAAGTAGGAGAGCTAGGAAGAATAGAAAGGCAGTGTTTCCTTTAAGAGCATCAACTAGGATGCCTGAAGCTCCAAAGGTCCCAAGTTCAATACCCGGTAACAATTCAGGCCAGAGCTGAGCAGAGTACTGCTCCTTTCTACCTTTCCTCTTTCATTCTATTTCTCAAAAATAAATGAGTACACCTTTAAAAAATATGTACTTAACTTGGTAAATATATATATATATATATAACTTTCAAATCATAAAAGTAAAGATTTATTAGAAAATCATATTTCACAGTTCACAAGATAATTACTTTTACGTATCTATTAATTGATTTTTTATTTATGTTTTAAATATATTTATTTTTTTATTTTAATGAATAAGAGACATAGATAAAGGGAGAGGTCTATGGTATTGCTCAGCTCTGGCTTATGGTGTTGCAGAGCACTGAACCTAGGAAGTTAGAGCCTCAGCTCTTTTTTGCATAATCACTATTCTATTTCCCCTACCCCTGGACTTTATTATTATGACTATTTGAAAAAACTATTTGATTAATTTCATATGAGGTAGAGAGAAATATAACTTTACAATAGAGAGAGAAATTAGAGAGCCATTCTAATTCCTGTAGTGATTTGGATCAAATAAGGACTATCATGTAGGCCCAAGCTCTACCTTTGAGATTTTTCTCCAGCTGTATTAATATTCTTTAGCTGTGCGGAAAATATTATTCAGATCAGATTTGTATTGATTGAGACTCTTTGGTAATTCAGAATCTCAAGAAAATATTTTCATTCCTACTTTTCTCTCTTCTGGTTTCTCTTTTCATCTTGCTCTGGGCATACCAGCCTGAATACATAGATGTGCTGAACAGAAACATCACTGAAGAGTAATAACCCTAGATGTTCTAAATTTTACCAGTTCTTAGGTGCACTTTAAATTTCAAGAACACTTGGGAAATTCGTTTGATAAGTGGGGACTGCATCGGAGCTCATTATCTAAATATGATTGAGAAACTGTTTATAAAATAAAATGTCTAAACAGAAGCCAAAAATTATTCATACACCATGAAGAAAAAAATTAAAATTAAAGGGAAGGTGACCTCAATGTCAGCCAAATGACATAATGAACCTATAAAATGCTTAGTGAAATGCAGTCAGGCTTGTAGATGTGTTTACCAAAAAAGGAATGATCTTCTCTCATATCTATTATAATCTTTGACTGATTTAAAACTTTGATAAACTGACACTCAGTAACCATCTTTAATTTATATAACCACAACATAAAATACTAATCCAAGAGTGGATTTAAAAAGCAGTAGTTTATTGCATCAATTCAGCAATTAAGAGGGGAAGAAGATGTTATTGAACCTGAAGAATATTTAATAAAAAAAATCTATCAATATATACATTTCCTTAGGAGTTAATAACACTAGAGTAGGACTCATAAATGCCATCTACCTTCCTCTTATTGTTCAAAATCAATGAGCTGAATCTTTTGAGAACTATTCCAATAGCACATTTAAGAGCCAAATACATATCATTTTATTTCTTTCTTCTACTAAGATGACAGGAAAAAGACGGATTCAGTTTACTTACAGGGAGTTTGTTCTAAGTGAGATTTTACTTTTCAGACTGTGGAACTAATGACTAACGTCACATACGGTACAACTTCATCTAGAAACTATTGTGTCTATTAAATGTAATTACCTTTCCCCGTGGCTTTAAATTGACGGCAGATTCAAAATGAAGGTGGCTTCTATTAAATTTAATTACTTCCCCCGAAGCTTACTTGACAAAACTGTAACTAGTATTGAAAGTGGATTTCATTAAAAAAAAAAGTGTCTGGTCAAGGTGTGGCTATTAAATTAGCAATGTTACTAATGAAAAAGAAAGAGAGAAAGAAAGGAAGGAAGAAAGAGATCATGTTTTACTAGATCATGTTGAATCAAAAGGTTAATATATTAAAGTGCTAAAAGGGTTACTATTTTCTCTTCATGAAAACAGTAAGTTATTATTTTTTTAACTGACACCTCAATTGTTACAATAAACTTATGTGTTGTAATCTTTTGGTGAAAGTCAAAACCAGTAAGCTAAAAAATTTGAACTTAAATGACCACTTATCACAAAAAATACATGAAAGAATAAACACCCCATTTCAAATGCTGTTCTCTCTCAGATAGTGTCTTGTATAACATTTGGGCCCTTTGGAATATACCTAAAATAGACCTTCCAGCTTTTTACAAATAGAGACCCCAAATCACATGTGTTCTATTCTTATCTTTAGGTTCCTGATTATTAAACAACTTGTACTACTTAATATCTTAATGCTTTTTCAACAACCAAGTTGCATATACTACCATCATGCCAACCTGACTTTCCTGGGTAGATCACTTCAGGGATGTACCCTGGAACCCCACCTCTCCAGATCCCTGATCCTCTAGGGAAAGATAGAAACATGAAACTAAAATATGCCTACTAGCTATCTACAAAATGGAGGACCCCCCCCAACTCTTCATCTGCACTATTCCAGCCCTAAGGTCCATAATTGGACAGTAATTTGTTTGGCTTTGTATGTTAACTCTCTTTTCAGCCACCAGGTTCCATATGCTAGCATGATGCTAACCAGACTTCCCTGGACAGACAATCCCACCAATGTGTCCTGGAGATCTGCCTCCTCAGAGCCTTGCCCTACTAGGGAAAGAGAGAGGCAAGCTGGGAGTATGGATAGACCTGTCAACACCCATGTTCAGCGGGGAAGCAATTACAGAAGCCAGACCTTCCACCTTCTGCATCCTACAATGACTTTGGGCCCATACTCCCAGAGGGATAAAGAATAGGAAAGCTATCAAGGGAGGGGATGGGATACAGAGTTCTGGTGGTGGGAATTGTTTGAAGTTGTACCCCTCTTATCCTATGGTTTAGTCATTGTTTCCTTTTTTATAAATAAAAAAATTTGAAAAAAGAAAAGAAACAGGCTGGGAGTATAGATCAACCTGCCAATGTCCATGTGCAGTGGAGAAGCAATTACAGAAGTCAGCCCTTCCACCTTCTGAACCCCATGATGATCATGGATCCATACTCCCAGGGGGATAAAGAATATGAAACCTTTCAAAGGAGGGAATGGGATGCAAGACTCTGGGTGGTAATCTGGTGTGGAATTGCACCCTTCTTATCCTATGATCCTGTCAATCACTATTAAGTCACTTAAAAGAAAAAAGAATCACTTGCGTTAACTCCAGAGTACTTCTCATCCATAGGAAATTGTCTGTTTCTCACTATTCCTTATCATTTGGTCGAAACATATTTAGCTTCATTCACTTAAGCATAAACCTAACACTGATTAGCAAAGTGCCTAGCTATAAAGGATGGATGTAGGGGTCCTATCTGGACACATTTCACTTGGATTTTTTTCATCTTCTATTGATTTAATATGTATTTAGAATACTAACGGCTGAGGAGATAATAAAATGGTTTAAGCAACAGACTCTCATGCCCAAGGTCCCAGTTTCAATTCTTAGTACCATCACAAACTGAGCAGTGCTATGGCCAAATAATAAAAAATAAATAAATAGGGGGTTGGGCAGTAGCTTAACGGGTTAAACACAGGTGATGCAAAGCGAAAGGACCATCGTTAGGATCCTGGTTCAAGCCCCTGGCTCCCCACCTGCAGGGGGGTCGCTTCACAAGAGGTGAAGTAGATCTTCAGATGTCTTTCTTACTCCCTCTGTCTCCCGTCTCCTCTCCATTTCTCTCTGTCCTATCCAACAACAATGGCATCAATAACAACAATGATAATAACCACAATGATAAAACAAGGGCAACAAAAGGAAAATAGAGCCTCCAGGAGTAGTGGATTCATGGTGCAGGCACTGAGCCCCAGCAATAACTCTGGAGGCAAAAAAAAAAAAAAGGAAGAAATAAAATATTTAAAAATGAATAGATAAATAAAATAACAAGTAAAATGCCTTAAAAAATCAAGGACATAACTTTATACTTCTATGTGGGCATATGATTCATCATACTCATCTCCAGACTTCTAGGGTCGTCACACTGTCAAAATGAATTCGTAATTTCTTCCAGTCCCTTTTATCCTAGAAAACTTGTTTTTCACCAGGTCCAAGGTTCAGTTTTAAAAGGTTTTTTTGTCAGTTTGTTGGCATTATTTATTCTTTTTTTAAAAAAATATATTTTGTTTGTCTACTGGATAGAGAAATTGAGAGGGAAGTGGGTGATAGGGACAGCGACAGAGAGACACCTGCAGGCCTGCTTCACCATTCATGAAGCTTTTCCCCCTGCAGGTGGTGACCAGGGGCTTGAACCCAGGTCCTTGCACACTACAGTGTGTGCGCTCAACAATGTGAACCACTTACAGCATTTTACTGTTTCTTTTAAAAATATTTGTTTATGGCACAAGAGAGAAAAGCAGTGCATAACTCCAGTGCATGTGATGTCACGTTGGAATATGGATTTTCCACATGCAAGTCCTATACTGGAACCATCACCCTATTGGCAGTATTTCATTGTCCCTCAGGTAGAAAGATGATCACTTCTACCATTCTTCCTTAGTGGCACTCAACATCAGAGATGGCTACAGAACTCTCAATTATATTCTTTTATCTAATTATCCTGTTTTAGTCACACGCTAATAGATCTCATGATATAATAAATTTTCAATGTTATTTATTTATACCTTAGCTATGGACTATTTTAAGATATTTTATATATTTAGTATCAAAGAACATATTTTAAATGTTTGAAAATTATAAGCGTATTTTAGCATCTATTTTCCACTACAGTAAATGCTATTCCTTTTATTTTATTTTATTTTTGTTTAAGAAAGGATTAATTAACAAAACCATAGTGTAGGAGGGGTACAACTCCACACATTCCCACCCCCAATCTCCATATCCCACCCCCTCCACAGATAGCTTTCCCATTCTCTATCCCTCTGGGAGCATGGACCAAGGGTCATTGTGGGTTGCAGAAGGTAGAAGGTCTGGCTTCTGTAATTGCTTCCCCGCTGAACATGGGCGTTGACTGGTTAGTCCATATTCCCAGTCGGCCTCTCTCTTTCCCTAGTAGGGTGGGTCTCTGGGGAAGCAGAGCTCCAGGACACATTGGTGGGGTCTTCAGTCCAGGGAAGCCTGGCCAGCATCCTGATGACATCTAGAACCTGGTGACTGAAAAGAGTTAACATACGAAGCCAAACAAATTGTTGATCAATCATGGACCAAAAGCTTGGAATAGTGGAGAGGAAGTGTTAGGGGGGTACTCACTGCAAACACTAGTGTACTTCTACTTTCAGGTATATATTTTGCAGTAGTTTACGGACACGTGTGAACATAAGCTCTCTGTCACAGAAACTGGTGTATATCTAGGTTTTGGGACTTTGTTAGAAAGTGAACCACCTGAGATGGAATTAGAGTATACTATGAATGCAAAGGTCTCACCCGAGTAATGAAGCTGAAGGGTTGTCATTCCACACATGAAGTCTCTGGACACAGTCTGAAGTGAAGCATGTTGAGGTGGCAATCGTTGTGTTGGTTAGGTAGTGATCGGCAGATGCAATATTATTTGATATGGATTGGGAGAGGCATACGGGAATGTGGGCCCTATCCAATGGTTCCAGGACTGGGAGAAGTAGAGGCTCTATAGTGGAGATGTGAGGTTCCTGCTGTCTTAGGGTTCAAAAAGACAATCGATAGTTAATGTTATCATCACATTATTTGGTAATTGGGTTAACTTGAAAAGTCCTTTTGTTATGGTTTGCTGTATAGTATCCAGTATCTTGTATATAGCTGTGCTGTTGGTTGCTTCTTATCTACATGGTCTAGACTTTTGAGAGAGTCTGCATATCAATTACACAGCCTATATATTGAAAAGATTCAGTTAGTGTTTTGAAAAACTTCGAGACATACAATTAATTTTCCCCCACTCGTATTAATTAACTAGTGATTTATAAGACTACATTTTACTAGGAGTGTACATAAACACCATTCACACCAACAAAAGACTGTGACCCATCCCTTCCACTCACTCCCACCCCCCACTAACCCAGGAAGCTGCATGTCTACCCTCACCACAGGGTTTTTACTTTGGTGCCCTAATATAACTTGGTCAGGTCCTGCTTTTAGTTTCCCTTTCAGATCTTTTACTCAGCTTCTGTTGATGAGTGGGATCATTCCATACTCATCTTTATCTTTCTGACTTAGCTCACTTAACATAATTCCTTCTAGCTCTGTCCAAGATGGGTCAGAGAAGGTGGGTTCATTGTTCTTGATAGCTGCATAGTATTCCATTGTGTATATATACCACAGCTTTCTGAGCCACTCATCTGTTGTTGGGCACCTGGATTGCTTCCAGGTTTTAGCTATTATGAATTGTGCTGCTATGAACATAGGAGTACACACCTCTTTTTGGTTGGGTGTTATGGGGTCCTTGGGGTATAACCCCAGGAGAGGAATTACTGGATCATATAGAAGCTCCAATGTCTAGCCATCTGAGAGTTTTCCAAACTGCTCTCCACAGAGGCTGTACCAATTTATATTCCCACCAGCAATGTAAAAGGGTTCCTCTGTCCCCACAACCTCTCCAGTATTTGTTGCTGCTGTCCTTTTTGATGTATGCCATTCTTACAGGAGTGAGGTGGTATCTTAGTGTTATCTTAATTTGCATTTCTCTGACAATAAGTGACCTAGAGCAGGTTTTCATATGTTTGTTAGCCTTTTGGATCTCCTCTGTAGTGAATGTTTTGTTCATATCCTCTGCAAATTTTTGGATGGGGTCATTTGCTTTTTTGGTGCTAAGTTTGCTGAGCTCTTTATATATTTTGGTGATTAGTTTCTTGTCTGATGTCTGGCATGTGAAGATCTTCTCTCATTCTTTGAGGGATCTCTTTGTTTGTTTAATTGTTTCTTTGGATGTGCAGAAGCTTTTCAATTTGATGTAGTCCCACTGGTTTGTTTCTGCTTTAGTCTTCCTTGCAGTTGGGTTTGATTCATCAAAGATGTCCTTGATGTGTAGGTGGGAAACTGTTTTACCAATGTTTTCCTGTAAGTATTTGATTATTTCTGGTCTGACATCTAGGTCTTTGATCCATTTGGAGTTGATTTTTGTTTCTGGTGAGATAAGGTGGTTCAATTTCATTCTTCTGCATGTTACAACCCAGTTTTCCCAGCACCATTTATTGAAGAGAGCCTCCTTTTTCCATTTAATTCTTTGGGCCCCCTTATCAAAGATTAGATGTCATAGGTGTGGGGATTTATTTCTAGGCTTTCAATTCTGTTCCACTGGTCTGTGTGCCTATTTTTGTTCCAGTACAATGCTGTCTTTTTGATGATGGCTTTATAATATAGTTTAAGGTCTGGGAGTGTGATGCCTCCATTTCTGTTTCTTTTCCTCAAGATGGTTTTGGCAATTCTAGGTGTTTTCAGGTTCCAGATAAATGATTGTAGTGTTTGTTCTATTCTCTTAAAGAAGCTTGGTGGAACTTAGATGAGTATTGCATTAAATTTGTATATGGCTCTGAGGAGAATATTCATTTTGATGATATTTATTCTTCCAATCCATGAGCATGGGATATCTTTCCATTTCTTGGTATCAGTTTCTATTTCCTTGAGTAGCGTTTTCAGTATATAAGTCTTTCACTTCTTTGGTGAACTTTATTCCTAGGTATTTGATTGATTTTGCTGAAACAGTAAATGGGAGTGATTTATGGATGTCTTCTTCTTCAGTTTTAGTTTTTGAATAAAGAAATGCCATTGATTTTTGTACATTGATTTTGTAGCCTAATACCTTGCTATATTGCCTAGTAACTTCCAGTAGTTTTCTGCTGGATTATTTCGGTTTTTCTATGTATACTATCATATCATCTGCAAATAGTGAGAGCTTGACTTCTTCCCTTCCAATCTGTATTCCTTTGATTTCTTTCTCTTGCCTGATTGATATGGCAAGAACTTCCTATACTATGTTGAAGAGTAGTGGTGACAGTGGACAGCCCTTTCTAGTCCCCGATCTGAGGAGAAATGCTTTCAGCTTCTGTCCATTGAGTATGATGTTGGCTGTAAGTTTGCTATATATAGACTCCACTCTCTTGAGGAATTTCCCATCTATTCCCATTTTTTGTAGAGTTTTGAGCATGAATGGGTGTTGGATTTTGTCAAAGGCTTTCTCTGCATCTATTGAGATAATCATGTGGTTTTTGGCTTTGCTTTTATTGATGTGGTGAATGACATTGATTGACTTATGGATGTTGAACCAGCCTTGCATTCCTGGGATGAATCCCACTTGGTCATGATGAACAATCTTTTTGATATGTTGCTGTATTTGGTTGGCCAAGAATTGGTTTAATATTTTGGCATCTATGTTCATCAGAGATATTGGTCTGTAGTTTTCCTTTTTTGTTCTGTCCCTATCAGCTTTTGGTTTCAGGGTGATGCTGGCTTCATAGAAGGTGGAAGGGAGTATTCCTGTTTCTTCAATCTTATGGAAAAGCTTAAGAAGTATGGGTACTAACTGTTTCCTGAAAGTTTTGTAGAATTCGTTTGTGAAGCCATCTGGTCCAGGACTTTTGTTGTTGGGGAGGTTCTAAAAACGGTTTCAATTTCTTTGTCTGTGATTGGTGCATTTAGATTTTGTAGTTCTTCTTGGTTCTGTTTTGGAAGGGCATATGCTTCTAGGAATTGTTCCATTTCTTCCAGATTCTCAAGCTTGGTGGTGTATAGTTCTTTATAGAAGTTTCACAGGATTCTCTGGATTTCTGTGGTGTCAGTTGTGATATTTCCCCCATAGTTTACAATTCTATTAATTTGAGTCTTCTCTCTTTTTTGTTTGGTGAGTCTGGCTAGGGGTTCATCAATTTTGTTTAATCTTTCAAAGAACCAACATTTGGCTTCATTGATCTTTTATATGGTTCTTTTATTTTCGACGTTGTTTATTTCTGCTCTAACTTTAGTGATTTCTGTCCTTCTGGTTGCGTTAGGGCTCCTTTTTTCCTCTTCCTCTAAGTCCTTGAGGTGTGCAGTAAGGTCATTCATTTGAGCTTCTTCTTGGTGTTTAATATGTGATTGTATGGCTATAAGTTTCCCTCTCAATACTGCTTTAGCTGTGTCCCAAATATTTTGATAGGTTGTGTCTTCATTTTCATTTGTTTACAGGAACATTTGAATTTCCTGCTTGAGTGAATCTCTGACCCAGTGGTTCTTAAGGAGTATGTTGTTTAGTTTCCAAATTCTGTGACTCTTAGTAATTGTCTTTTTTTTTGTTAAATATTAGTTTTACTCCACTGTGGTCTGAGAAGACACTTGGGATAATTTCAATGTTCTTGAATTGATTGATGCTGTCTTTGTGCCCTAACATGTGGTCTATCCTTGAGTATGTGTTATGTGGATTTGAAAAGAAGGTGTATTCCAGTTTTTTGGGGTGGAGGAGTCTGAAAATGTCCAAGAGGTCTAGTCTGTTAATCTCTTCATTTAATTCTCTTGTATCTTTGTTGGTTCTCTGCTTTGTTGATCTGTCTAAGTGTGAGAGTGGTGTATAGATGTCTCCCACTATTATTGTATTATTTTTTATGTATTTTTGAAATTCTTTCAGTAAGTGCTTGATGTATTTAGATGGTCCCTCCTTTGGTGCATAGATGTTAATGACTGTTAAGTCTTCTTGGCTGATTGATCTTCGAATCATTATGTAATGTCCTTGCCTATCTTTTATTACTTTATTTAATTTAAAATCTATCGTGTCTGAGATGAGAATGGCTGTTCCTGCCCTTTTTTATGTTCCATTAGCCTGTATGATAGTTTTCCATCCTTTCACTTTAAGTCTGTGTTTATCTTATTGTGACAGATGGGATTTTTGCAAGCAGCATATGGTTGGATTATGTTTTCTGATCCATCCCTCAACTCTGTGCCTTTTGATGGGTGAGTTTAAGCCATTGACATTTATTGATATTATGGATTTAATGTATTGTAGTGCCATTGTTCAAAAAAAATTTTTTTGTTTGCTCTGATAGATTGCCAGTATTATAGTGATGTTCTTGTTTATAAGAGGTGTTTTAGAACCTCTTTCAGGGCCAGTTTGGTGATGGTTGCCTCCTTTAACTGTTGTTTTTCTAAGAAGGTTTTGAACCCTCCATCTAGTTTGAATGAAAGTCTAGCAGGATATATTATCCTTGGTTGAAACCCTTTTTCATTCAGGGCTCTATAGATATCTTGCCATTCTCTTCTGGCTTTTAGAGTTTGAGTGGAGAAGTCTGCAGATAATCTTATGGGTTTTCCCTTGTATGTGACTTTTTGTTTCTCTCTTGCAGCCTTTAGAATCCTTTCTTTATCCTTACTTCTTCTCAGTGTGACTATGATGTGTCTTGGTGTCTTCAGGTCTGGGTTGATTCTGTTTGGTACTCTCTGGGCCTCTTGAATCTTGATATCCTTTCTGTTAATCAGGTCTGGGAAGTTTTCTTCTATTATTTCCTCTAGAATATTTGCTTCCCCTTCCTCTCTTTCTTCCTCTGGCAGGCCAATTATGCGAATGTTACTTCTTTTGAGATCATCCCATATGTCTCTGTTGTTGTTTTCCGTGTCTATCAATCTCTTTTTAAGCTCTTTCACCTCTTTCTTCGTTTTCTCTAACTCATCCTCTGTCTGACTAATTCTGTTTTCTGCTTCTGTTAGTCTGCTTTCCCTTGCCTCAGCTTCTTTCTTCATTACAGCTATTTCAGCTATCAGTTCTCTAATTGCCTCAAGATAATCAGTATTTTCTTTGGGGGTCTCAACTGTTGTTTCCCTCATACTGCCATTCATTTCCTCCAATGTTGTTTTCATTTCTGTGATTAATAAATTTATTTTTGCTTGCACACTTTTCTTATCTATGGTTACTTCTGGCTGATTTTAGTTTCTTCTGGGCTCTTGTCTTCATTCATTGGTGTAGCAGTTTTATTTGTTTTTGATCTACCCATTGTTTGATTTATGTGTTTCTTTTTTTTTTATGCTCTGTTGTTCCTTAGCTGTTGTGTCTTGAGTACAAGCAAGACTGTACTAAATACCTTTATGACAATTGCACTCACCAACCTCAGGAATTACAATAGCAACTGAAGCAAGTATTGAAGCAGTTTAATCACTACCAGTTAGTCAAACAATTCCTCTAGTCCATGAAAAAATATTAACCAAATCCCAGTGAAGAAGAAAGAGAATAGAAAGAAGGGATAGAAAGAATAGACAGTTATGCAAATCTACTATCCACTGTATATTCTAGTGGTAACAAGAGTGGAAAGGGAACTAGAGCAGAGATACACACATAGAGAGTTCAGTCTGAGTCAGATTTCTTCCCCAAAATAATTCACAAATTCAGAAAGGCAAAGAAGAAGGAAGGAAGAAATGTATGACAAGATAAAAAAAAAAAAGAAAAAGAAAAAAGAAAAAAGAGACAAGTGAGAGAAAAGGGAAAAGATAAGAAAAAGAGCTGTAATTAAAGAGCAGTGAAAGGAAAGGTTTTTTTTATTACTTTATTTTTAATTTAATTTAAGTTGATTTTTTTAATTAGCTAGGAGGAGTAGGGAGGGGAGAGCCTGTAGAGGAGGTAGGAGTAAGGAGACATGTTCCTCCCACAATAGATAAGATGCCCACTGCCCTAGTAGTGAAAGATACCCTAAGAGTTAATTCTGATCAACCTAAAGGGGAGGAAGATATATGTCTTTATATAATATTAATAATAAAATAGAGCAGGGTAAAAAGAAAAAAAAAAACCCTGTTCCATATTACCTCAAACCTTGTGATCAGAGGCAGCTGATTGTTAAGAATGAGAAAAAAAAAAAAACTTCAGGACTAGACAAGGATAGCTGAAATAGACAGTTATGCAAATCTACTATCCACTGTATATTCTAGGGGTGGCTAAATGAGGAAGGGAAGTTGAGCAGAGACATTCGTAGTGAGGGTCCACACTGAGTCAGAATTTTCCCCACAATAATTACCAAATGTGTATCAGTGAATTCAAAATAGCACACTGTTTGGTGGTGTGGGGGCTGGTGCCTGTGGCTTTGGAAGCTTTAGGATTAAGGAAGAAAGGATGACAAGAATGAAAAAAAGAAAAAAGAGAAAGAGAGAGAGAAAAATGAAAAAGATAAGATAAAGAACAGTCATAAAAGAGCAGTGAAAGGAGTTTATTTATTTATTTTTAATTATTTAATTAGCTATGTGGGGTGAGGTGGGGGGATTGGCTACTTAGAAAGAAAAAAGGCCAGAGTATTCAGAAGGGTATAGACTTAGAATTAATGATACTCCCTAGTGGGACAGGAATTTGGTAAAGACAGAAGCTCAGCAGGGGAGCCTGCTAGGAGCTGGTCCCCAGGGACTGGTTATGGGGGGGAAAGGGGCAGGCGGTGTGCTTTCTAATTAAAAGGAAAAAAAATTTCCCCCTTTTTTTCTACTTTATTTCTTAACCCAAATTAGGTTATAGTCACCTCCTTGGTGTCACTGCTAGGACCCCTTATTGACTGGCCTACTAAAGGCAGAAAATCCTACCATTTCCAGAAGATGTAGTCAGAGCTCAAGCCACCAGCAGCTTCTCCGTCCAGCATCTTCCGGGAACCCCCAATATTCCTTTTTTATAATGTGATAATGAATACTGTGGGAGTATAAACCTGACTAGAAAATTAAGTGTAGAAAGAGGAAAATGAAAACTTCTAGTAATAAAATCTGAAAGGAATTGACAAGGAAAATTGCACTTTTTGAAAAAGAAAGGAAGAGAGACAACGTGTGTGTGTTAGAGAGAGATAGGAAGAGAGATAGAGAGAGGGAGATACATCTGAGAAGAGCCAGAGATGAAGTGGAGTATCATTTGTTTGGAAAAATATTGGATATTCTGCATTCCTCAGATGAGGGTCTCCTTCCTTAAGACACATTTAAAAGTCATCCCTGATTTTCACTAAACATTCTATGGTGGCCCAACCTCCTAATTCTATCTCTTGGCTGAGGGGGGAGGTGTTGTGTGACAATTTTTTGCATAACCATTGTGTTATCTCTGGATCATCTCTCTATAATCATGTCTCAAAACAATGGGGATATAAAAGAGGAAGACAACATTAACATTTAAAAGAATTACCAAATTAAAAGTATTGCATTACAGTATTGCATTACAGTTCTGGAGATCAGAAGTCTGCTCTTACACCACCAGTTTAAAACCAAAGGACTGCAGATTGGAAGTGAAGAAGTCAAGCTCTCACTATTTGCAGATGATATGATTGTATACATAGAAAAACCTAAAGAATTCAGCAGAAAACTACTGGAAGTTATTAGGCAATATAGCAAGGTGTCAGGCTACAAAATCAGTGTACAAACATTAGTGGCATTTCTTTATGCAAACACTAAATCTGAAAAAAAAGACATCCAGAAATCACTCCCCTTTACTGTTTCAGCAAAATCAATCAAATACCTAGGAATAAAGTTGACCAAGGAAGTCAAAGACTTGTATGCTGAAAACTATGAGTCGCTACTCAAGGAAATAAAAACTGATACCAAGAAATGGAAAGGAATCCCATGCTCATGGATTGGAAGAATAAATATCATCAAAATGAATATTCTCCCCAGAGCCATATACAAATTTAATGTAATGCCCATCAAAGTTCCACCAAGCTTCTTTAAGAGAACAGAACAAACACTACAATCATTTATCTGGAACCTGAAAACACCTACAATTGCCAAAAATCATCCTGAGGAAAAGAAACAGAAATGGAGGCATCATACTCCCAGATCTCAAAATATATTATAAAGCCATCTCCATCAAAACAGCATGGTACTGGAACAAAAATAGGCACACAGACCAGTGAAACAGAATTGAAAGCCCAGAACTAAACCCCCACACCTATGGACATCTAATCTTTGATAAGGGGGCCCAAAGGATTAAGTGGAAGAAGGAGGCTCTCTTCAATAAGTGGTGCTGGAAAAACTGGGTTGTAACATGCAGAAGAATGAAATTGAACCACTTTATCTCACCAGAAACAAAAATGGCAGAGGCATGCAGGAAAGTGGGCCCTATGCTATATGACTACACTTTACTAGGAGTGTACATAAACACCATTCCCACCACCAAAAGACTGTGTCCCATCCCATCCACCCACCCCCACCCACCACCAGTCCAGGAAGCCACATGTGTACCCCTCACCACAGGGTTCTAACTTTGGTGCCCTACTTTCAATTTAGTCAGATCCTGCTTCTAGTTTCCCTTTCAGATCTTCTTTCTCAACTTCTGTTGATGAGTGGGATCATTCCATACTCATCTTTATCTTTCTGACTTAGCTCACTTAACATAATTCCTTCTAGCTCTGTCCAAGATGGCTTCAGCTCTGACAGAAGTCCAGAGACTGTGTCCAGAGACTTCAGGTGTGGAATGAAAATCCTTCAGCTTCATTACTCGGGTGAGACCTTTCCTTTCATAGCATTCCCTAACTCCATCCCAGGTGGATCACTTTCTAACAAAGTCCCAAAACCTAGATATACACCAGCTTCTGTGAGAGAGAGCATATGTTCACACATATCCATAAACTACTGCAAAATATATACCTGAAAGCAGAAGTACACTAGAGTTTGCAGTGAGTAGCCCCCCAACACTTCCTCTCCACTATTCGAAGCTTTGGGTCCATGATTGCTCAACAATTTGTTTGTCTTTGTATGTTAACTCTCTTTTCAGCCACCAGGTTCCAAATGCCATCAGGATGCCGGCCAGGCTTCCCTGGACTGAATACCCCATCAACGTGTCCTGGAGCTCTGCTTCCCCAGAGACCCACCCTACTAGGGAAAGAGAGAGGCAGACTGGGAGTATGGACCGACCAGTCAAAGCCCATGTTCAGCGGGGAAGCAATTACAGAAGCCAGACCTTCCACCTTCTACAACCCACAATGACCCTGGGTCCATGCTCCCAGAGGGATAGACAGTGGGAAAGCTATCACAGGAGGTGATGGGATATGGAGATTGAGTGGTGGGAATTGTGTGGAGTTGTACCCCTCCTACCCTATGGTTTTGTTAATTTATCCTTTCTTAAATAAAAAATAATTTTTTTTAAAAAAAGAAAGAATCTATACAGATGTTTTGTAAACTCCTCAACTGTAAAGTAAAATTCAGTTTCAAAATTCATTATGATGTGGTTCACATATGTAAAATGGAGTTATCTGTGATATTAACAGAAATTTGACTCATTTGTTAGACTTCAGGCATTGGAAGAAACTTTATGTATAAAACAAGTGAATTTAAGTCAAATTAAGAAGACAGGAGTTTAACAAGTGGATTTGTTGCCAAATTTGAATTATTACATAGCAATTGAAAATGATTTTTAAAATAAAAATTAGGTGGTAAAATAAGAAAATTCACTGTATTTAAAAATTTTTTTCTTCCTGTTCTATTGTAGTCTACTAAACTTTTTCTTTGACTTTCCTTGTGTTCAAATCCTGCTATAGGTTTTGAAATCTGATTTGTAAAAGTAAATTCAAAACACCTGATTGAAAATGAAATCCAGAATCTACGAAGAGAGAAGTCTCTTGCAGTTTACAGAAGCCAACTAGTCCAGCAAAATAACTCAATGAGAAAGCACCACCACCTCAAATTCTTAATGACTTTTTATGAAGAAAGCATATTCTCAGTTCTCTCCAAGGTCTAAGAAAAGTCAGTATTCCCTTTGTCTTGTCAGACTTTCCATTTTTCTGCCTCATATTTTCATCCTGCTTTATCAAGTCAATTAATTCAATTTGGTTAAAGACATTGCTATTTCACTTCAAAGCTAGCAATCTCTACATGGAGGGGATGGGATATGGAGATTGGGTGGTGGGAACTGTGTGGAGTTGTACCCCTCCTACCCTATGGTTTTGTTAATTAATCCTTTCTTAAATAAAAAAAAACATATAAAAGTTATTATTAAATAAAATTCATCCCTAACATCAACTCCATTATAATCCTTTCTAAAATATGTAAGGTGTTTTAAGAGTCCAAAATGTGAAATGTAGAACTAGGAGGAGCTGGAAGATGGTGCAACTATTAGAGTACATGTTACAATGCTCAAGACCCTGGTTCCCACCTGCACAGAGAAAACTTCACAAGTGGTAAAGCAGTGCTATGGGTCTTGGTCGGTCTCTCTCTCTCTCCTTTCAATATTTCTCTCCTATTATGTAAGTAAATACAATTAA
Source organism: Erinaceus europaeus (assembly GCF_950295315.1). Classification (NCBI taxonomy): domain Eukaryota; kingdom Metazoa; phylum Chordata; class Mammalia; order Eulipotyphla; family Erinaceidae; genus Erinaceus; species Erinaceus europaeus. Next base: position 63,277,895 of record NC_080166.1, on the reverse strand, counting down.
ACCACAAATGAGGCTGTGGGTAACTAGGAGAAAGAAGCTCTAGGCCCACAGAACATGGCAATTCGAACAGGAAACATTTGTGTAAAAATGAGATATAAAGGAAATTTTGGATATATAATAATCTCTGAAAAATCAGTAATGATAGCTATTTTTCACATAGATGTGTTTTATAAAATTATAGTAGTTTAGGGTCTAAACATTTATGAAAGAATTTAGAGAACTGACTGATATAAGTCCATGTAAATATCCTTTACTGGAAATTTAACTTTGACTCAACATCTTGTCAGTCAGCAGGGAACATACTGGAGTATATTTGGTGTTCTAGACTCAATTACCCAGCCTCCAGTTGCAAGAAAAGCAAAAATAAAACAATGGGACTATATCAAAATAAAAAGTTTCTGCAAAGTTAAAATAATCACTACTGAAACAGAGAGACTATCCACAGAGTGGGAGAAATGTGTTATGGGTCATATTTTGACAAAGGGCTAAGAAAAGAAGTACACAAAAACTAATCAAGTTCAACAACAACAATAATAATAAAAAAAACTAGGCTCACAGAAAAATGAAGAAAGAACATGGACAGAATCTTCTCCATAAAATAAATAAATCCAAGGAGCCAACAGACATATGGAAAAAAAAATACTCAAAATCATTGATATCCAGGAAAATGAAAGTCAAAATGATGAGATGCCATTTTAAACCTGTGAGAATGCCATACATAACAACAACAACAACAACAAACAGAACAGCTTATGAAGCTGTGGGGAGGGACAGGGAACATGCTTACATTGCAGATGGGAATGCAAATTGATCTAATTCTCTGTGGAAAACACTATGGAGATTCATCAGAATGCTAGGAACAACACAATTCCTCTCTTGAGGATAATCCCCAAGGAGACAAAGACCTATATATACCTGTATTCATAGTAACACAATTTTTTTTATTGTTGTTGTAGTTATTATTGCTGCTGTTACTGATGTCGTCATTGTTAGGTAGGACAGAGAGAAATGGAGAGAGGAGGGGAAGACAGAGAGGGGGAGAGAAAGATAAGACACCTGCAGACCTGCTTCACCGCCTATGAAATAACTCCCCTGCAGGTGGGGAGCTAGGGCTCAAATGGGGATCCTTATGGTGGTCAGTAACACAATTTGTAATAGCCCCAAATTCAAAGCAACCCAACTGCCTCTGACAGATGAGTGACTAAGAAGGTTGTGATATATAAAATGGAATACTATGCAACTCCTAAAAATGGTGTTATATCTCCTTTGCCATATTTTGAACAGAACTTGAAGATAGATACCATGTTGAATAAGATAAGAAAAAAAGAGAAGGAGCAATACTGAATGAACTCACTCATGGGCAGAACTTGAGAAGTATGAATAGTAAGCTAGAACACGTAAAGTGAAAGTTGGATTGGATGTGGTGGACTCTGGAGAAGGAGGGGAAGGGATGGGATGGAGGAGCCACGGGATCCACTGCAGGTGGGGAGGCCGGGGCTCCAACCCGGATCCTTACGCAGGTCCTTAAGTTTCGTGCCACATACGCTTAACCCGCTGCGCTACCGCCAGACTCCCAATTCTTTTATTTTTGATATATATAAAGAGATATATAATGGAAAAGACCTCACAGCAGTGCTACTTCTCCAGGTAATGGTACTCCTTCCTATGTGGTGTCGAGGGCAGAACCTGGATGTAGGCCTGACAAGACCCTAAACAGAATATGATCAATAGACAGATAAAAAACAAATCAACTGAAAGTGTCTGAATCTTGTAAGCAACAGTGAGAAACAAAAGGAAATAAATGAATTCCTATTCAGCACACACAAGAAAGTAAATAATTTTATATTAAAATGTCACGTATGTAAAGAAAACTTGAGAATGCACTGAGCACATAAAGAGATAGTAATGATATCTACTTTATGATGAAAATGGACATTATCTAATATCTAAAATATTCATGTAAATTGAATGAGACCATCTATTTCTCAAGTAAATTAAGCTCTTAATCACATTTACAATAGCTTTTGTTCGATTAAATATCAATATTAAGATTGTCAAAGTTGGGGCCAGATTGTGGCACACACAACCTACTTCACATCACCACATGCAAGGACCTGGGGTCAAGCCCTTGCTCCCCACATGTAGCATGGAGGCTTCATGAGTGGTGGGGCAGTAGTGCGGGCATCTCTTTTTCTCTTGCTCTCTACCCCCCCTTCTCTCTCTATTTCTATTTCCATTGAATAAAAAATTAAACATAAATAAATGAAATAAAACTCTTTAAGTAACTGGAATCTAGACAAGGTTACAGCAGCAAGCAGATGCCTATAAAATAGAAAACGGACCAGAGAGCAATCCAATTAACCACAGGAGGAAATTAAAAAAAAAAAAAATCAAAGGTAAAAGTAGAAGACAGAAAGAACATAAAAATGCAACACAACAAATAAGATGACAGAAAACAGCTCATATATATATATATATATATACATTTAAAAGACAAAAATGCCAATGTTAAGAAAAATCTGTTTCTAATTGCACTTAATGTAATTGCAAAAACTATTTAAAATAATCCAACTTTCTCTTTTTAAAAATTAAAAATAACTACAAAATAAATTTTTTAAAAAATCTATGCCCAAAGCTTAAGAACTGGCTCTTAATCAACTTTTAGGACTTTTCATTGTTCTTTAAGCTCTCTCTACCCATTCCATTCTCACTCTTCAATGTGGATTTTGATTTTTAAATACAAGTGAAGTTTCTAAGATTTTTTTCCCCTATTTTTTCAGAAGATTTATACTCATTTTAACCTTTCGTGTGGCATTTTCACCTTTTTCAGAATACAAAAATTCTCTGGTTGGGCAAATAACCATGCATTTGAAGAAACTATTTTCTATTACTAGTCTCATGTGATTAAAAGTTTTATTAGTTTCTCTTCATACATTAATTAGGCCTAGGCAAGGGGATCATGGGGGGGGGGCTGATCTTAATCTCATATCAAAGAGGCAAATAATGACTTAACTTTGCAAATAATATCTTCTCTTTAGAAGGCTACTCTGACTAGTTCACATTACCTCATAGATCTGTGATGCTTTTATAATTTCTATATTAAACAGTAACTTTAAAAATTATTTTCATCAAGAACATTAGGTGGCCATAAACATCTATAAATGTTTAGAAGGCAAAAGCACATCTAATTATTAACACTATTCTTTAAAATATACACACAGATCGAGACTTTGTATTTGAAATATCACAACAAATTAAGTGAACAGATGAGCATGTGAAATACACAATTCTATAGAAATACAGAATCACAAAACACCAATAACCTTGTTAATAAAACAAAACAGATTCTTACTTCCTGTAATAGAGAAAGGTGCTAACAGAGTTGTAGTAGTTATTTTTTTTAAGTGGAAAGACACATGCAGGATATCTGGGAGGTCTTACATAAGGTGGGTCTTTTAATGCATGATTAAATGTATGATTAAAGTTGGAAGCCACTCAAGGGCCAGAAAAGTAGCTCACTTGGATAGCTTGACCTAGCTTCCAGCCAAGTCTCCACTGCATTGAAGGAAACATAGGTGTTGTGGTCTTTTTTCTCCCTTTGCCTCTCTGTCTGTCCTACAAAAAGAAATAAAATAAAATCAGGCAGGCAGGCAGGCAGGCAGGCGAAATAAAGAAAAAGTTAAAAACTTAGACATTGGTGAAGCCAAATAAGAGGTCCACTACCAGATACAACAAAAAGTCAAACTGCCTTTAACAGATTTTTGCATAAAGGGTAAACTGCTTTACTTCAATTCCAAAGCCCATGGAGAATGGAATATTGCTCAAATCATTCATTCTAGTTTTGCTTGTTTGTTTTAAGAGACTATACAGATTGAAGGAGGAGTTAGAGGGGTGGTGATTAAGATAAACTGTCTTTGGGGAATTGTACCTTGAGTAGGGTTAAAATTAGTATTTGTCAAAGAGGCAAAAATCAGGAACAAGAATGCATGTGAATCCATACGCCATCATACCATAGGGCCTTCTTGGTAAATGGCAGGTCCCCATGTCAGTAGTCTTGTCTTTGGGGCCACAGTTTCTTTGGTAGAATTGATACACTGGACGAAGGAGAAGAAATTTCATGGCAGTTAAAGGACTCTTGAGTCCCTGTAAATAATATGTTATTTTGGGAAGTGTCCTTGAAGAGAACTAGCTCTCTTTTCAAACAAATGAATTTTTAGGAGGTTTCTAAAACAAACAACACAGTTATCCCTAAGTCCTCTTTTTCTTTTTTAATTTTTTATTAATGATTCAATATTGATTTACAAACTCTTTTTCTATTGTAGTCAGCACTACCTTTTCTGTAATGTTATTTTAATGACATTTTGTCATTAAGATTTTTTTTACCTAATACCATAATATAAACAGCTAAATATTACAATCCTGTAAATGAAGACATTGTTGGCAATGGATCTTATTAAGATGTTTGACAGGTTTTATTTCCCAAGGAAGACAAGTCAATGGTAACATTCCAGAGACCATTCAAAAAAGAAAGAGAACTTAATTTAATTTTTTTTCACAATAGAAAGGAAGAAAACAGTTGCTAGAAAATTGGCTGAAAGTGTTTGAAAAGAATTTCTGTTTTGCTTTAGTTCTGTCTGGCTTCCTATTCTCTCTAGAATTGTCATGTGTGTTTCTTATTAGTGAAGACTGCTGAATACAATTTTGTATTACTGAAAGAACTGTCCCTTGGGGAGAGTTAAAGGTGTTTAAAGTGTTAACAGTTTAAAGTGTTAAAGGTACATGAACTGTCACCTCAAGAGTCTTAGAATTTCACTCCTTAGTGAACACTCTTCTCTGGCATGGGGAACTCTTGTAATGTGTGTTACAGAACTCTTGTAATCTATCTGGATGAAGAAACCTGAGCCTCTGATGCAGAATTAAAACACTCCAGGATTATACAAGACAAACTTTAAAATGCAATGATTATTGTTTATTTTGAAAATTGTGCAGCCCTTAAACCATTCAAAGTTTTAATGTGTTAGTTGACACGACAACCTTTCTCAGTTATTTCATGACGTCTATTGCACTTATAGTATGTGTGTGTGTGGGGGGGGTGGTTTGAGGGTTAAGCAGGGTTTCCAGAGAGTAGACAAGCCAAAGGAGCTGCCCTCATAGATTTGCTGCACTTTGGAATATAATCATATTTTATCTGTTACTATGTGATAATATATTTTAATTAAACTAACCCACATACAATGGACAAGAGGGTTTAACGGATTTAAAAAATATATGGATTGGTGATGATCCCCATAAAAAACAAAGGAGGACAAGAATATTATAGCAAAGTTAGCAGTTAACTGCTCAGAGTTCTGTTCATCCAGTTCCTTGTGAGACAAAAACATTTCTTGAATCAACATATCTAACAAAAATGTGTTAAAAATAGTTCAAAGTGACTAGGACAAACAGAAAATTAGATTTATTTCCACAGGCACTGGTAACCTTACCCTGAATGAACATTTTTCCTTGAAATAACAGTTCTCAGTTATATGTTAATAACAGCCACATTATATTATTAATACATGGGGCTAAATTTAATAATCAGTACTTTTACAGCAGGCAGCATGCTAAAACTAAACATGGAAAATAAAAGTACAGCATCAAGGTATCACACTCCCACTGCAGTTTTTTGTAATAATGAAGATTAATTAAAACCAATCAGAGGCTTTGATCTAGGAGGGATTTTAAGGAACTATAGTCCAAGATGCTAGAGGATCTCAAAACTTTTAATCCCTCTGTTTTCGCCAATATGCAGCTCCTTACTTCTCAACCCTCCTCTTCCTTTTATATATAAGATGACTTCATTTGGAGGGCTGGAAATTCATCTGTATTATATATTCCAGCCTCTCATTGTAATTTCCAAAGAGTGATTAAACTTTCTACTTTTACCCACCCCCACCCCCCATAGCTGGTATAACAGAATTTGGAATTCCGTATCTTCATTTTTGGCTTACCTATATATTTAAGGTTTGTGACCCAGCTGAGTAGACAACAATTTAAAATGTTTGACTGAATTAAGTCAAGTCAAAATTTCTCAAGTTCGCACAAAATTTCTCAGGTGGCTAACAAAAATTAGAATCACTTATTTTACCACCTGAGTAAAAAGGGATAAAAATATAGAAATTTCTGAAGAGAAGTAATGCAGGTCATTCCTTGAAGTAATTTTTGATGTAGTCATCAAAATAGATGACTGCATCATCTTGAAATTTGTACGAATTTCCCTTTGAACTCCATATCCTTTCTTATAGTTACACTATATGGCAATAAGAGGAAAAGGAGAGAATTATCAAATTCAATGTCATCTGGATTATAGGTACGAACTGTTTCAGAGTAGAGTCATGGTTTTTAGTATTTGCTATGATTTGCATTCTTTATATTTCAAATCCTCCACATGCAGTACGTCAAAATAATTTATGTTATATACTGTCACTATTCCCACTATCTATAGTAATTAAAAAAGGTTTGGAATATTGTAAAGTTTCTAAAGTAAGGCAGATATATGACATATGTTAGATTTCAGAACAGATTTCTGTATAGTTTCAGTCTTCATGATTTTCAACAATGTCAGCAGTGCTTAATTACACTATTTTGTCAAACACAAGGGTCTTTGGAAAATCTTTTTAGCAAATTTATGATAGTGGGAGGTCATAAGTTTACTATAGTTGGCTTGCTTTACTCTCAGTCATTTTTTTTTCACCAGAATTATTAGTGATGCCTACCAGATGACATCACTCCTGGAGGAAAAGGGACACTATTTTGATAGAAGTAGAGAAAAAGAGAAAGAGAGGAAGAGAGAAGGAGAGATACTTGCAACACTACCGCACCACCTATGAAGTTTCCCCTTTGCAGTTAGGAACTGGGACTTAAGTCTTCACAGAAGGTAACATATGCAGTGTACAGCGAGTCACCACTCAACTTCTCTCAGGCCACTTTTACAAGTAAAATTCTTTTTGATACTAGACTGTAATTTCCCCCATTACAAATGATGAAACAAAGAGTTTTTATTTCTGATAGTAATTAGAAATTTATTAATTTAAATAATAATGAACAGATTAAAAGGTATTCAAAATAGAGAAGAACCTAGAAACATTGAGAATAAAATGAATTATGTATCCATTTCTGATGAAGTTTCCAAATGAATATAAATAGATCAAGGGGAAAAGCTCTCCTTTAAATGGCTTTTTAATTTTGTCATGAAATGAACTAAACCTCGCCAAAACTGCATTATTAAGTAAACATAGTATACTTATATGACATTGTAATTGTCACTCACAAAGAAAATGTAAAAATATTCTCTTCTATCTCTACTGACAGAAGTTTTGGGTTAAATTCAATTAGGCAATAAAGATAAAAATATGTAGCAAATGTTTGAAATAACCCTCTAAGTTTAAATATATAATTTAGAAAGGCATAAAATTTCTCATTTCCATGCAAACATTTTTAGGCTGCAAATGGATATTAAAACTGCTTATTTTAGAAATTTTAGCAAAGGCTTAAAAATACTGGAAGTTTTTAAAGATAAAAAATGGGTGCAGAAGCCAGACCTTCCACCTTCTACAACCCACAGTGACCCTGGGTCCATGCTCCCAGAGGGATAGAGAGTGGGAAAGCTATCAGGGGAGGGGGTGGGATATGGAGATTGGGTGGTGGGAATTGTGTGGAGTTGTACCCCTCCTACCCTAAGGTTTTGTTAATTTATCCTTTCTTAAATAAAAAAAAAATGGGTGCAAATCTTTGAACCGTGTTCTTACAATGTCATTAAATCTAACAAAACAGGTGACTGCATCATCCTGAAATTTACTTCATTTGCAAATCTTCAATAAGTGTTTATATATATATGTATATATATATATATATATATATATATATATATATATATATATATATATATCACTGTGTTCTCTTTAAAATTGATATCAGAGAAAATATCTGCTCTCACTAGATTATCTTTTAAAATAGGAGACACAGAAAATCAGTAAATGAGGTTATACTACTAATTAGCATACTGTCTCCACTACCTATAGTACACTACAAAAAAAAAATGTGACTTCCATTTTATCACGTAGATGAAACACTTATCTTTCAGGGTTTGAAATTTCTGTGATCTTTATGCTTAATAAGCTCAGTAAAAGGCATTCAAATTGCATCACTTTTGTCTTGGAAGCTAAATTGGGAAATATTGCATTCTCTGAGATGATAAACTCTGCAGAAGATAAATTATCATGAGAAATAGTTTTAATTGATTTACCATAATAAAAGTTATGTGACTTTGAAGTGCAAATGACACATTAAAATGAATCTCCAGTATGTTGATAATAAAGTGGCTTCTTTGTTAATGGAATTACTGACACTGCAGATGCTTTCAGGAACTATGTCTTCTACTGTTAATCAAGAGACATCAATGTAAAATGAATATGCTGCATATTTAAACCCTTGTCTCACTTTGCTGCTTCCATTCAATCCTAAAATCCAAATACCGAAGATTCAGGTGATCATAGAAAGTCAGGATGAAATTAGCTGTTTCACATCTTTCTTCCCCCACAACCATTTTTAGTTTATGTCCAAATTCCCTCTTTGCATGTAAGTTGGAAAGTCTGTATCAGCAAAGAGGCAAGTGACACAGTCCCTGTTGAAATCATAGTTTGCTACATTGATACGTGTAGACTTGTGCAATTTTCCCTTGCATATTAATCTTCCTTTATAGATACAGAGATGAGAGAGAGAAAGAAAGAAAGAAAGAGGGGGAGGGTGAGAGTTTGAGAGACCACAGCATTGAAGTTTCCTTCATTTAGTTGGGGGCAGGGCTGAAACCTAAGTCACACTTTCAGCAAAGCAGCCAACTATCCAAGTGAGCAAGTTTACAGACCCACATATGAATCTTAGTAATCCACATTTTTTAAAAAAAAAAATCAAAGATGGGAGTTGGGTGGTAGCGCAGAGCGCAAGGACAGGCAAAAAGATCCAGGTTGGAGTGTCCTGCTCCCCACCTGCAGGGAAGTTGCTTCACAAGTGGTGAAGCAGGTCTGCAGGTGTCTGTCTTTCTTTCCCCCTCTCTGTCTTCCTCTCCTCTCTCCATTTCTCTCTGTCCTATCCAACAGCGACATCAATAACAACTACAATAATAAAACAACAAGGCCAACAAAAAGGGAATAAATAAATATTTTTTTAAAAAGTCAAAGCTATCAGAGTCAAGGAAATTAGTAACTGTTTTAGATTGTTTAAAGATAGGGTGATAGAATTTTTAAATTCATATGGTATTTCAATATATTAATTTATGATACAGCAGCCACATTTTACAATCTGTTTCTTTTATTCAAGTAATTTCTACAAATATTAATGTTATATTAAAAAGTTTAATGTCAACAGAAATTACAACTAGTGAAACAGTTAAATCTCAGGCTAAATGTAAACAAAGAGAATACACCAATGAAATTGCACCAAATAACTTAGAGACCTGTGCCTATAGATAGAAATACCCTATAAGACAAAGGCTAGTAGTTGGTGCTCTTTTTCAAAGCAATCCAACAACAAACCCACTAGTTTAAATAAAGTTTCCACTTTTCTGAATTTTTGGTTCTCCGGTCTCATTTGCTGCTTCAATGTGAGAGATATAAAATATAATGGTGGGGGCCCAGCATTAGCCCCCTGGGTTCAGTACACATAGTGTGAAGCACAAAGACAGCAAGAATCCCAATTCCAGGCCTCGACTCCCCACCTGAAGAGTGGTTGCTTCACAGGTTGTGAAGCTGGTCTGCAGGTGTCTTTCTCTCCCTGCCTCTGTCTCCCACCCTGCCCCTCAGTTTCTCTCTGTCCTATTCAACAACAGGAGAAGCAGCAACAATAGCAGCATCAACAACAACAGCAACAATGTAAAAATACATAATGGTAAGCTATTTTGTTTTGAAACTCAACAGACTTTCTAATTTAATGAATTCTTTATAATAAATTTAATATTAATTAACTCACTCATTAATATAAATGATAAGAATCTTTTTTAAGGCTGCAAAAAGAAGATATTTTGTAAGTAATGGAACTTGAGATGATAGCTTAGTGTACTATGTGTATCTATGATCAGAAATAATTCATTCTACTTATAAAAATTTTAAATATATGCATATTTATAGTGAATAGTGCTGGATTACTATTTATAATGCTAAAAAGAAAAATATTATTATAAAATAATAATATTTTATAATAGCTAAAAAGAAAAATATTTCGAAATGTATTATTTTAAAGTGTCGCAAAAAGCTTAAGCAATAACAATTTTATTAGAGTAATTTCCAAGTCACCTAAGGTAACTTTTAGGAATACAGTTTTTCATTAAACTTAGAACAAAATTCAATAGCAGAAAGAATATTTGACATTTCAGCTTAGAAATTATTTTAAGCATATATTGTTTGATTTTTTAAAATTCTGTCACTCTACTGATAATTTTATCATTAGAATTTATTCATTGAAGACTTCTTACTGAATCCCAGAAATTACTGAGCTGTGGTTAAAATCATAGAGGAAAGCATCAGAATTTTTCTAGCATGCATTCATTTACCAATTTGCACTACACATGCATTCTTTATCCTTTCAACTTAGAAAGCTTCTATCTGTTTTTTTAGTGTCTGTTTAAACAAAAATAGATGTTTATCTCTTTAAAAATTTGCCAGGAAGCTGTCACTTTCCCATTTACTCAAGCTATGTTGTGACAGAATGTGTCAGCTTTTCACACAAATGAAAAGAGATATAGACCTGTATTTACTTTAGCTGAAAAATAAGTAGTCATCAATTCAGAGAAAAGTGTTTTCCCATCTGAAAAGATGAAGCAAATAGGAGTGGTTGAGAGAAGTAAGTATTCCCTTATACTTAAAAGGCAAATGAAAATCAAACGTATAACACTCAATTTGGTTATTACCTGGAAGTGGATAATCTCATGCCAGGTAGAAAGAAGTTGGTACTTAACTATGTGTCATTTTCTGTTCATGATTTTGTTTCAAAAATGATAAATGTTTATGCACTTAACCTCCCCACTCCATCTGATACAGATCAAAAACATCAAAGTGTTAACCAGAGAAAAGAAAACTTAGAATGAAAGAGTTTTGGAACTATTAAATTTGAAATAAGCATGATTGGCAGAAATTGGTCCAAAACTTTCATTTCTCAGGGAGATTGGATTGACAATAATGATGTCAATAGAAACTGAACATTAAGTATACATATATGCATAGTATATTGTCTCCAAGGATTTAATGAAATAAGATTTCATCTAAAAAAATCATTGAAGACAAAAAATTAACAATATTGACATTAAACAAAAGATGTACAAAGATAGGCTTTTGTTCAAAAGTGATTGGAGATATGCAATTAAATTCAAAAACAACTTTCTTAACAGATCAGAGGGACTACTTAACTTAAAAGAAAATAAATCCATGCTTTTCTAGGTATAATTATCTGAGTAGATGTTGGGTTTCTCTAGATTACTTAACTACAATAGCCTTAACCATATAATTGGGTTCCCTAATCTACTAATGGAGCCAAATAAGACTTCTTTAAATAGAATCCATGTGAGAATTATATGGCTCTAAAGAGAACATTACAAGTATTGCAATATCTTTCATTTACTTTTTTTTGCCTCTGGGGTTGGATATTGTTGAGGCTTGGCACCAGCACTACAAATCCACTCCTCCTGGTGACCATATATATTTTTTCTATTTTATTGGATAGGAGAGAGAGAAATTGAGAGAGGAGAAGATAGAGAAGGGATGTGAAGGATAGACACCTGCAGACCTGCTTCACCACTTGCAAAGCAAGCCCCCAGCAAGTGGGGAACTGGGGGCTTGAACCAACATTCTTGAGTGGGTCCAGGAGCTTCATACTATTGTATTTAACCTGATATGCTACCACCCAACACCCCCCTTTAAATTTTTATTTTAAATGTTAATATAAAAAGACTTCAGAGGCACAAGTGGGACTCTTTAATTATTTCTTCTCTCATCTAGAACAGAGAAAAAGGCAGGAAGGAAAGAAAGAAGGAAGGAAATAAACTGAAACAACAGAGAAGGAAAGGCACAAAAAATGCGGTAACAATCTTTTTTTTTTCTTCAAAATGGAATATATGAATTTGAGGTATCCATAGAACTAATTAGGTATGTTTGATATCTAAAATAGACTTCCTAGCTCCTTCAAAGATAAAGACTTCAAATTTCATCTGCTACTTTTTTATTTTTAGGTTCCTGATTATTTTTTTTTTAATATTCTGCTTGATATCTTAATGCCTTTCAGCCACCAATTTGCAGGTGCTACCATGATGTCAACCTGACTTCCATGGGCAGAAGACCTCACCAATGTGTCCTGGAACTCCACCTCCCTAGAGCACTACCCCACTAGAGAAAGACAGAAACAGTCTGGGAGTATGGATCAAGCTGTCAATACCCATGTCCAGCAGAGAAGGAATTACAGAAACCAGTCCCCCCACCCTTTGCACCCTGTAAAGATCTTTGGTCCATACTTCCAGAGGGGATAAACAGAGAAGATTCCAATGGCCAGGATGGCATATGGAACTCTAGTGGTAGGAATTGTAAGGAATAATACACCTCTTCTACCACAATCTTGTCAATCAGTATTAAATCACTATTAAGATAATCATATAAAAAAGAAACCCCCATGTGAATATTGCCCTTCATGCTTTCACTTTAACATTAGAATAAACTGAATCAACATAATTGAACTATTACTATTTTTATTGAAAAAATAGTGTTTTTTTTTACAAGAGTGTTGTCACAAGAGAAAAATTTTTATATCCTATCTCTACCGAATATGTGCCAGCATATTTCACTCACCACCAAAGTGCCATCTTCCTCCACTGTGGTCAAATAACGCCCACCTTTCTTTAACCCCCCCCCCCACTCACACATTCAACTGCCTCCCTCTTTAGAACCCTCCAAACTATTGAAAATTATCATAACATTATGCATATTTCACACTGTATTTTCCTAGCTTTATTTTTAAATATTTATTTACTCTACTGAAGTCAAAGAAAGAAAGAAGGGAGCTCCGGATTGTTGGTATTCTTCATAGTGGTTTGGTCCCCTTACCCCCCATCTCTAGTTGATTGTGGTTTAGTCCTGCTAGTTTGGCAGGCTGCTTGTCCCCACCCGAGGAAGGAACCCCGACAGAGTGCCAGAGTGACAGAGTTCGAGAGTTCTTGGTGCCGCCGTGGGGGAAGGAGGCAGGAGAGTTCTGTTTGGTGATTAGTTTGGGTTAGTTTATGAATCGTTGTTCCTGAATAAAGAAATACAGCTTCCCTGCCCAGCCGTGTGTCCTCGAGTCTTTGTTACCCGCCTGTGAAGCTAGCCCGGCCAGTTGGAGCTTCCAAAAATAAACAACAAATGGCACCCACGTGGACCTGACCTGCGCATCTCTCAGATAAGTGAAGACAATTTGGCTACCCATGTACTATGGCCTTCTCTTCTGTTTGTGAAGAGATCTCCAAAGGCCTCTGCTCTTTCTTCACAAGACTGTTTTGCTGTTTCTGGAACATTTATCTCTGGACCACTCTGTGGTTTCCACTCGCTCAGGTGCACTCAGAGCAGCCAGCAGCGCCAGGAGGAGCCAGCAGGCGGGGGGCGAGGCACAGAGCTGCCGTTTCCACCTGGTGGAGCAGCCAGCAAGCCAGCCAGCCAGCCTCGCCGGGACAACCCCACGCACTACGCCCTCAGCCCCACAGCCTGCAGGAGGCCGACACCAGCACACAGGAGCCCGATGCCAACACGCAGGAGCCCGATGCCAACATGCAGGAGCCTGAGGCCAGCCCACAGGAGCAGGCTCTCCACCGCATGGCGCAGGGCACTGGGCGCAGGCTCCCTCCACGCTGCTCGGCCACTGCGAGCAGGGCAGCAGACATGGCAGGGCCATGGGGCAGGGCCGCGGTGGCCTATCCTGGCCTCCACCCTGGGCACTTCAGCCCATGCCTTCTGCACGGCTGGCCCACCCACCCTCATGCTATGAAGTCTGGACAGATCCAGGCCCCCCCGGAGACTGTGGGCTCCCTGCTGAAACTGGGCCCCCTGGCCGAGATCTCCAGCTCCGGTCTGAAGGCAGACAAGCTGGAGTACGCAGAGATTTGTGCAGAGATCGCAACCTGCAATTCCTAGAAGTGGAGCTGCGCTGGAGGCCACCTCCGGATGGTGACCCCCCCCCAACAACTAAGACAGTACAGATCTAAATTCGTGTTTAAAATGACATGTCTTCGTAATAAAAGTTTCTCTCATTGTGTATTAATGACCATGTTTATGTGTATGTTTAAAGTTTGTTAAACAGTAACTTTAAGTTAAAAATGTAACTTTAAGGCTAATTCTTACTAGGCAAAGTTAAATGAAAAAGGTTTTCAACGTAATTCTCATAAAGATAAAATTAACTTACATTTAAAGTCTGAGGTAAAAATTAGTTAACAATCAATATATTTTAACTAAGTTGGTCTAAACAAAACCTGCGCACACCTAAGGTGTGTCTCCATCTTAAGTGGGTGTAACAAAAGGTTAAATAGACTTGTTGATATGTAAAACTCTCTATTAGAAATGGTAGATTACACAGTGGCTATGCTAATTATTCTCATGCCTGAGGTTTTCTTTCCTGTGCACACCTAGGGTGTGTCTCCATCTTAAATGGGTGTAACAAAAGGTTAAAAAGATGTTGTTGATATGCAAAAGTCTCAAATTCCTTCTCTATTAGAAATGTTAGATTGTTCTCCACAGAGGTTGGACCAATTGACATTCCCACCAGCAGTGCAGGAGGGTTCCTTTGACCCCACACCCTCTCCAGCATTTGCTGCTGTTACCTTTTCTGATGTATGACATTCTCACAGGAGTGAAGTGATATCTCATTGTTGTCTTTATTTGCATTTCTCTGACAATCAGAGACTTGGAGCATTTTTTCATGTGTTTCTCGGCCTTTTGGATCTCTTCTGTGGTGAATATTCTGTCCAAGTCCTCCCCCCATTTTTGGATGGGGTTATTTGTTGTCTTGTTGTTGATTCTGGCAAGCTCTTTATATATGTTGGTTATTAAACTCTTATCTGATGTATGGCATGTAAAGATCTTCTCCCATTCTGTGAGGGGTCTCTTGGTTTGGGTAGTGGTTTCTTTTGCTGTGAAGAAGCTTTTTAATTTGATGTAGTCCCATAGGTTTATACTTGCCTTAGTCTTCCTTGTAATTGGATTCGTTTCATTGAAAATGTCTTTAAAATTTATGCGGAAAAAAGTTCTGCCAATATTTTCCTCTAAGTATTTGATAGTTTCTGGTCTAACATCCAAGTCCTTAATCCACTTGGAATTTACTTTTGTATTTGGTGAAATACAGTGATTCAGTTTCATTCTTCTGCATGTTTCAACCCATTTTTTTCTAACACCATTTGTTGAAGAGACTCTGCTTTCCCCATGTAATAGTCTGGGCCCCTTTGTCAAAGATTAGATGTCCATATGTGTGGGGCCTCATTTCTGGGCTCTCAATTCTATTCCACTGGCCAGTGTGTTTGTTCATGTTCCAGTACCAAGCAGTTTTGATGACAATGGCCCTATAACACAGTTTGAGATCTGGGAGTGTGATGCCTCCAGTTCTGTTCTTTTTTCTCAAGATTGTTTTGGCAATTCTAGGTCTTTTCTGGTTCCAGATAAACATTTGTAGCATTTGTTCTATTCTCCTAAAAAATGTGCTTGGGATGTTGATGGGGATAGCATTAAATTTGTAGATGGCTCTGGGTAATATATTCATTTTGATGATGTTAATTCTTCCAACCCATGAACATGGAATATCTTTCCACTTCTTTGTGTCTTTTTCAATTTCTTTGAGTAGTGACTCATAATTTTCAGTATACAAGTCTTTCACTTCTTTGGTTAGGTTTACTCCTAGGTTTACAACCTCTGTGGAGAACAGTCTGGAGAACTCTCAGAAGGCTAGAAATGGACCTACCCTATGACCCTGCTATTCCCCTCCTGGAGATATATCCTAAGGAACCCAACACATCCATCCAAAAAGATCTATGTACACATATGTTCTTGGCAGCACAATTTGTAATAGCCAAAACCTGGAAGCAACCCAGGTGTCCAACAACAGATGAGTGGCTGAGCAAGTTGTGGTCTATATACACAATGGAATACTACTTAGCTGTAAAAAATGGTGACTTCACCGTTTTCAGCCGATCTTGGATGGACCTTGAAAAAATCATGTTGAGTGAAATAAGTCAGAAACTGAAGGATGAATATGGGATGATCTCACTCTCAGGCCGAAGTTGAAAAACAAGATTAGAAAAGAAAACACAAGTCGAACCTGAAATGGAATTGGAGTATTACACCAAAGTAAAAGACTCTGGGGTGGGTGGGTGGGTGGGTGGGTGGGGAGAATACAGGTCCATGAAAAATGATGAATGACATAGTGCGGGTTGTATTGTTAAATGGGAATCTGGGGAATGTTATGCATGTACAAACTATTGTATTTACTGTTGAATGTAAAACATTAATTCCCCAATAAAGAAATAAATTATTTTAAAAAAAAAAGAAACGTTAGATTGCACTATGATTATGCTAATGACAAGTTTTGTTTCATAGTAACTAAATTTCAGTCAGCTGCCTTTGGGACTCTAGGCCATTCCCCACCCCCATGCAAATGCATGTCAAGGCAAGTACGCCCCCCAGAGGCAAGAAATGTTTTTTTTAAGCTGATAAAGTTTTGCCCACAGAGGCAAAAAAATATCCCCCTCAGGCCCTCCCTTGGCAACACACTGGTTCTTGTTACTTGCTTACATGTTTCTCCATGTTTGTGCCAGTTTCTTTTTTGAAAATGCCTGTATGATATAGGTTTCTGTTCTCCCCAAAACCCTGATACTGTAGTCATTTAGTTAAAAAGAAAAGGGGGAATATGTTGGTATTATTCATAGTGGTTTAGTCCCCTTCCCCCTCATCTCTAGTTGATTGTGGTTTAGTCCTGCTAGTTTGGTGGGCCGCTTGTCCCCACCTGAGGAAGGAACCCCGACAGAGTTCCAGAGTGACAGAGTTCGAGAGTTCTTGGTGCTGCCGTGGGGAAGGAGGCAGGAGAGTTCTGTTTGGTGATTAGTTTGGGTTAGTTTATGAATCGTTGTTCCTGAATAAAGAAATACAGCTTCCCTGCCCAGCCGTGCATCCTCGAGTCTCTGTTACCCGCCCATGAAGCTAGTCCGGCCAGCTGGAGCTTATGAAAATAAACAACACCGGATCAGTGGTACCAGGGATTGAAACTAAAGCCTTCAAGTCTCAGGCATAAAAATCGACTGTGCCCAGTTCTTGTTTTGTTCCATAAATCCCACTCATGAGTAAAGCCTATTTGTTATTGATCTTTATCCTTCTATCTGACATACCATGATCCCCTCAGGAGCCATATATATGTGTGGTCTAGAAAGATTCAAGATCTTTTTCTTACAGCTGGGTAGTATTCCATTGTGTATCGATGGCATATCATCTTTTCCCACTCATCTGTCCTTGCACACTTGTGGTGTTTCCAAATCTTGGTTTTATATAAAGGACTGCAGTGAACTTAGGTATATAGATATATATGTTCAGATAAATATTTTCATGTAGTTCTGAGAGATACCTAAGAGAGGAATTGTCATATCTGGTAGACCTATATGTAATATTTTAAACTGATTTCCATACTGCTTTCTACAACACCTAGACAAACTTACATTCCTACTAACAGTGTAATCAACAACAACAAAAATAATACTAGAATAGAGTCCTCTTCAGCTGAACAGTAACTTAAATCTAAGAATTAGTAAATAATTTTAGTGCTCCTCTCTTTATAATTATTATACTTTTCACACAGGTCACTAATTAGAAAAATACAGTAATATCTAACAAAACAGAGGCATATTAAAAATAAATTCAACGTAACAAAGTTTTATAATGATTCAATAGATGTAGCACAATAATTCACTTGGTAATCACACATGGATAAAACTTGAGCTATGCCAAACTTCAAGGAATACAAACTATGGGAATTATAGGATACGGGTATTTTGAATAGAGTTAAAATTTACGTTTCAACATGTGTTTCATTAAACTAATTTTAATTCATCAGTACCTTTGGCCACATTTACATAATTTCTGTTTCAATTTTCACTACATTTATGTTTTCTCATAGTTCTACGATATTTCTTTAAAGAAAAAGAAAAAAGGAAAGAAGGAAAAACAAATTTCCCTTAAGTTTCTGCATGTTTCAAACTCCTTATAAAGAAGGTACTTGGTTTAGCGACTAGGGAAATGACTCAGCTGAGAGCATCAGACTTCTGTGTCTACATCTCTGCTTTGATCCCACGTGTGTCAATTGGTGTTCTGACTTTTGTTTCTCTTTATGTCTCATGTGAAAATCCTCCCTCCCTCTTGTACAATAAACAAAATCAATGTTTTTTTTAAAGAAGCCACTAATAAACTAATATAGATAATTATTTGGCATTCACTTCCATGTCTCAAAAATATAAATAAATTATCTAATTTTTATTATATATTTTTACTTTATCTTTTAACAGGCAAGATAAGAACTCAGTCCTCTTCCATATATTTTCACTTCAGCATTTATATCCTTGCAATTGTCAGATACGTCGAAACAAATAAAAGAGATTCAGCTAAACTTGCATTTAAGATACAAAGATGAAGACTTTTGGGTGGGGTAGATAGCATAATGGTTATGCAAAGAGACTTTCATACTTGAGGCTTCAAAGTCCCAGAATCAATTCCCCACACCACCGTAAACCAGAGCTGAGCAGTGCTCTGGAAAAAAAAAAAAGGCAAAAATGAATACTTTTAGTTCAAAAATATCCCATTATTTACATATATAAAAATAATATTGGGTGTCACATGATGGAGCACCTGATTGCTTACTCAGATTATAATGCAAAACAAAGTTTATTCAAGCCCCTAATCCCAACCTGCAATTGGGAACTTCAGAGTGGTAAATCAAGTGTTGTAGCTGTATTTCTCTCTCCCTCTATTTGCTATTTTTTCTCGCATTTTCCCTCTGTTTCTATATAAAATAAATAAATACAATGCAATAAAAATATTTCCTACAAACATCTTTACTGGGGCAGGGGTAGATATCATAATGGTTATGCAAAGAGACTCTCATGCCTGAGGCCCCAAAGTCCAAGGTTCAACCCACTGCACCACCATAAGCCAGAGCTGAACAGTGTGCTCTGGTAAAAAAAAAAAAAAAAAAAAAAATATATATATATATATATATATATATATATATATATATATATATATCTGAAATTCAAATTTAACTATGCATTCCTGTTATATTTGGTAGTCCCTCCTCAAACTTTTCAGTATCATCCAACAAGTATTCAATGAAGTCAGCATTCATAGAGATACAAAAATGATCTTGTAGACTATTCATAGATTTGCCTCTTATTTGCAATGATTTTGACATTTTTCTTGAAAATTTCAACACTTTTTTTAGAGTATACTTTAAACCTAATATACAGTCAGACTTTCCTTAGTTATCTAAATATTCTCTTAATTTCTTTTTCTACCTCAAGTCTATCCTGTGTGCCTTCTCTTAAAGATATGTGAACTTGGGCAAGGTGGTAGCAAGTGCATTACCATGAACAAGACCTGGTTTGAAAGCCCTGGTTCCTACTAGCAGGGGTAGAAACAGTAGTATAGTGCTGTAGATGACTCTCCTTTTCTCTGTTTCTCCTTTCAATCTCTCTTTCTCTATCTGCCACTTTCAATCAGTGAAAAAGAGATGGTAAATAAAAGGTCAGCAGGAGCAGTGGTAACACTGGTGACAAAATAAAATAAATAACTTTTACCACTTCACCATTTTAAATGTGTACCATACCATTAGAGATGCTACCTTCATTATCATCCTGGGAGCTTTCTCTGCCACTTTCTTGAGATACATTTACTTTCTCACTGCACTCTTAAGCTTCCTCTGATGCACTTCTTTGTTTTGAGGGAACATTTCTTTTAGTGAGGTAGGGTATATAAGAAGTAGAGTATATGTAATACTTGCGATCTTGTATGTCTACCAATGATATTTATTTAAGCTTACATTTGGTAGATTGTCTCTAGGCCTAAAATAATTTTGCTGTGAATTATGAAAGCCTTCCTCCATAGCAATGACCAAACCAGAAAATACTCCTGTAAAGCAAAGCTTCATAAGTCAGATTTTTTAGTTTGTTGTCACTACTATGTACTGCTTTTAACTGAGCATATTTCCAGTCTGCACAATTTGGGCAGCAGCAAGCAATTCAAACACATGAAAATAGTCAACATTACTAAGGCTATTATTTTATTTTGTTATTATCAATTTTATTTTTACCAGAGCACTGCTTAGCTCTGGTTTATGGTGGTATGGACGATTGAACCTGGGACTTTGGAACTTCAGGCATGAGAGTCTCTTTGCATAACCATTATGCTACCCTCCAGCCAAGGCTATTAATTTTAAAATGAATTCTGTATTCACTAAATGTGAGTAAGATCGGCATTGTACGATGCTTCTTTTCATACCAGTCACAAAAACTCCTTCAGTTTAGTTTTGGCCAGCTGTTTAATGAAGGCAGCTATAAACTTCAGACTACATAAATGTGGTGTATTAGTCTATTTCTGTATCTCTGCACATTCATGGCCTCCATAAATCTCCCATTCCAAGCTGTTCAAATTACAAACCAAAAAAAAAAGTACCAACCACCTTAAAATAGTTCATGGATAATGATGACTCCTGTAAAAATGACTGTGGGGAAGTGTTTTGAAATGTTATTTATATGGTAGGCGAGTGCGCTGCCCCTGGGCTATTTCTCACTCCTACCTGAAATATTATTTAGATGAATTTTGAGATGAAATTAAACCTAAAAGTACTTAGTGAAGAATAAAACGTTGCTAATGTGATTGCATTGCTACAGTGAAAATAAACTTGTCTTTGGAAAGAGTGATAACTAAATCTTTTATTTTGATGCTGGGATTTGTCAAAGGCTTTCTCTGAATCTACTGAAATAATCATGTGTTTTTTTTATTGATGTAGTGGATTACATTTATTGAACTAGCCTTGTATCCCTGGATAAATCCTACTTGGTGATAATGTACTATCATTTTAACATACTGCTGTATTTGGTTGGCTAGAATTTTGCCTAATATCTTAGCATCTATGTTCATCAGAGATACTGCTCTGAAATTTTCTCTTTTTTGTTGTGTACTTGTCTGCTTTTGGTACCTGGGTGATGTCGACTTTATATAAAGTGAAAGGAAGTATTCTAGTGAGCTTTAAAAGTAGACGTAGTAACTTTTCCTTAAAAATTTTGTAGAATTCATTTGTAAAACCACCAGGTCCTGGACTTTAATTGTTGGGAAGGTTCTTGATAAACTGTTTCCACTTTTGGGGCTGTGACTGGCCTGTTTATGTTTTCTAGCTCATCTTGTTTCAATTTCGAGAGGTTATATGTTTCTAGGAACTCTTCCATTTTCTCTAGGTTCTCTAGCTTAGTGGTATGTAGTTGTTCATCATTACTAGCTTTTAATGAAGGTAAGGCCCTGTAGAGTGCCCAAAAGGGGCTAATGAGGATACTGCTGCTGGAAGTGGTAAGTATTGGTAAAGAAAGTGATCCATTAGACATTCAATACCATAGTATCTATGGGGGAATTCAAGGGTTCCCTGACTAGGACCCCTGGTGATTAGGGACCTACTATTTGCCAACATAACCATCATTAAATGAGCTACCGAGTGACTGAGGAAAGTGAAGTAGGGGTAGAAGAGGAAGGTGTCTCAGCTAAAGTTTAAAACTTGACTGAAGAAGTTATAGTGCCTTCTCTAGACCATTCTACTGGAAGTAGATGCCCAAGCTTACTAGATCTAAATATAATTACTATTAAGAGGATATTAAGCATTTTTTAGTTTAAAGTATAGAATTGCCCCTAAATTATGGACACTTGAATACATATTCACAGTATCATAAGCCCTAGCCTACATCTAGGATCTGTAACCTTGTTGGAAAACATGCAAGCCTAAATAGAATTCTGTACTCCCCTTGTGTTAGGATAAAAGAAGTTGGGGGATTGGTATCTAGGGATTGGCACCACTGGAGACATTCCTTAGTAGCAGCATGACTTGGTATGGTGGCACAGGTAACACTGATTTACTTGATACCAAGAGAAGTATAATGGGGTAAGGAATCCACGAAAGAGACATCAAAACATACAAGGAAAGTGCCAAAGATCCCAGGACAATATCCAAGGTGAAATAAAATAAGGATTTTAAAGAAACAGTTTCCATGTAGTCTTATAAAGATATCAAAATGATAATAGTTAGTAATTATTATAACCAGATTAGTCAGGTGCTTACTTTTCTTTGATAATCTAATGAGTAGCATTAACCATAACAAACTTGTCCTTACCATGCTTTATGTAATTTTAGGATATCTGTTAATAACAATGTCTTATGCACTGGCAAGACCAAATAATTTTGATCTATCAGGCCTGAGGTTTTAGGAAACTTAGGTATTAAAAAAATTAGAACTGCTTAAACAATTTAATATTCAGTGTCAGAATTCAATCAGCTTACAAATTTTAAATGTTAAATATTTAGACTACAATTTATACTCAGTACTAAAATCTAGGCATTTTGATAACTTGAATTTTTAAATGTTCTTTTTTTGTCCCTACATGGTGATTTGTAAGATTGTAAGATAGTTCCACACCATTTCTGCTAACAGATACCTGTGCTCCAAATCTGCAACTCCCATTGATAACCACCATCATTTACTCACAGTCTTAGTTATGGTTTGACTATATATCTTCAAACTCATGTTTATGTGTTAAATAAATTTATCTAATAGTGACCCTTCACCTTCTCACTTACTACTAAGCACACTCTTCTTCAGTCCTATTCAGTCCTATTCATTTTATACCAAATGACACTATAATCTTTTAGTGTATGCTCTATACTAATTTATCTAGTCATCTGTCAAAGGGTATTTATGTTTCTTCCATTGAGAATACAGCAGCTATGAACTTGGAGGTGATATATCCCCTTGAATTAGTCAAGTTTTTTTTCAAATCTTTTTGATAATTACTTAGTAATGGGATGTCTGAATCATAAGGTAGTCTGTCTGTAGTCTGTCTGTATATGTTTTAAGGATTTCTCTGTCCTGGTTTCCATAATGGCAGCACTGGTTTTCATTCCTATCTGCAGTGTAATAAAGTTCCTCTTTCTTCATATTCTTTCCAACAGTTATTACTTCCCATTTTGCTGATGAAGCACATTCTCACAGATGTGAGGTAGAATCTCAATGTGATTTTGGTCTGCATTTCTTTAATGATAAGTGAAGTTGAGCATTTCTGCATAAGCCTGGGGGGCTATATGTTTCTCTTCTTTAGAGACATTTATTCTATCTTATACCCATTTTTTATTGGGTTGTTCTATTTTTTTGTTCTTGTTGATCTATATTATTTATAGATGTTTGATATCAACCTCCTATCAGATGTGTGGTATGCAAATACCCTCTCCTAATTGCTGGGCTGCCTGTATATCCTTAAGGATATGTGTATATATATATATATCTATATATATATATATATAGATAGATAGATAGATAGATAGATATATAATTTGATATAGAGCTATTTGTTCAATTTTGTTTTAGTTTCCTTTGCTCATGCAGTGGAGTCTCCAAATATATCTTTGATGTTAAAGTCCTGAAATGTTTCACCAATATGTTCTTTGATGTATTTTATAGTTTCATGCCTAATATCTAGTATATTCTGAAGTTGGGAATTGTGATGCTTTCATTTTTCTTCTTTTTCCTCTGGAGTGCTTTTTCTCTTTATGTTTTTTTTTATACTATCACATGAATTTTGAATAAGCTGTTCAATTTCCTTGAGATATGTCATTGGGATTTTATTAGAAATTACATTGAATCTATAGATTGCTTTTGGCAGGTAAGTCATTGTAATGCTATTTATTCTTCCAATCCATGAACAAGGAATGTTCTTCCATTTCTTAGTACCATCCTATATTTCTTTCAGCAATGTCATATTGTTTTCATCAAAAAGGTCCTTCAGCTCTTTTGCTAGATTTATTCTTAAGTATTTTATCTTTTGGATTCAATTATAAATGAAACTGCTTTCTTTAATTTCTTTTCTCTGATTCATTTTTTGTTTATAGAAATGTCACAGATTAATGATTATACTGTAGTCTTTTATTGACAGTTTCCACTCATTTACGGGGGGTAGGGTTTGGGGGGTTCTCTATGTGTAACAGCATATCATCTGCAAATAATGATAATTTAACTTCATCCTTTACAAAATGAATTCCTTTCAAATCTCTTTCTTGCCTGACTGTGCTAGCAAGAACTTCTAGGAATATGCTGAATAGAAATGGTGGGAGTGGACATCCTTGTCTAGTTCTTGATTATAAAAGGAAGTTTTCAGTTTTTCTGAGTTGAACCTGATGTTAGCTGTGGGTTTTTAATATATAGTTTTTCTTATGTTGAGGAATTTTCCTTTCACTACCAGTTTCTTGAGTGCCCTTATCAAAAATGAGTGTTGGGCCCTGTCAAATCCTTTATCTATATCAACTGATATGACCACAGGTTTTGTTTGTTTGTTTTTGTTTTTTTATCTTTTTGGTTTTTCTTTGTTACATTGACTGACTTGTGGTTGCAGCAAATGATACCAAGGATGAATCCCATTTTGTCTTGGTAGACCATTCTTTTAATAAATTGTTGGATTCAATTAGCCAAGATTTTGTTGAGGAACATCACATCAATATTCCTAAGAAATATGTCTATAATATTCTTTTTTTTTTTTTTTTTGTAGAGACCTTTCCTACTTCAAGGTACAGAGTGATATTATCCTCTGTTGATGTGTTTGGAAGTATTTCTTTTCTTCAAATTTCTCAAAGTTTGAGAAGAATGGGTATTAGCTCTTCTTTGAATGTCTTAGGAGTGTTTATTATCATAGCCATCTGGACCTGGGACATTCTTGGAAAGGCTATTGATTAGTGCTTCAATTTCTACCCTACTAATTGGCCTGCTGAGTTTATCTATTTCCTTTTATGCTAAAATTGACAATCATTATGACTCTAAGAATGTGTCCATTTCTTTTAGGTTGTCAAGTTAGTTTTCATGTAGGTATTCAAGTAGACTGTGTAATCCTTTGTATCTCTACCTCATCAGTTGTAATCTATCCTCTCTCATCCCTGAGTGATTTTACCACAGCTTTCTCTCTTTTTCTCTTGGTGGCTATAGCTAGTGCTTTATCTATTTTATTTATCTTTTTTTTTTTTTCCCTCCAGGGTTATTGCTGGACTTGGTGCCTGCACCATGAATCCACCCCTCCTAAAGGCCATTTTGCCCCCTTTTTGTTGCCCTAGTTGTTGCAGCCTCATAGCGGTGGTTATTATTGCCATTGTTGACGTTGCTTTGTTGTTGGATAAGACAGAGAGAAATGGAGAGAGGAGGGGAAGACAGAGAGAGAGGGGGAGAGAAAGATAGACACCTGCAGACCTGCTTCACCGCCCGTGAAGTGACTCCCCTGCAGGTGGGGAGCCGGGGGCTCGAACCGGGATCCTTACGCTGGTCCCTGCGCTTAGCGCCACGTGCGCTTAACCCACTGCGCCACCACCCGACCCCCTTTATTTATCCTTTTAAAGAAGAAGCTCTTGGTTTCATTAATCTTTCTGATAGTCTTTTTATTTTCTATTTCATTTATTTTTTTTCTCTATTTACTGCCTTCTGCTAACTTTTTGTTCTCTTTGTTGCTCCTTTTCTAATTGGTTCACTTGGACTTTTAGATGGTTTATTAGTGGTATCTCCTCTTTGCTGATGTGGGCCTATGTCGTTATGAACTTCCACTCAGGACTGCTTTTGCATTATCTCATAGGATATGATAAATGGTTTCTTCATTTTCATTGATATCAAGGTCATTCTTGATGGTTTTTTTGGTGTATTCAATAACCTACATGTTGTTCAGAAGCATGTTGTTTAGTCTCTATAGTTAACATACTATAGAAGTGTTTATTACTTTCTTTTACTTTTGTATTTCTTACTTCATACTGTTATTGTCTGGAAAGACATTTTTTACGATTTCAATATTCATATGTTTGTTAGGGATGTCTTTGTGATCCAACACACGGTCAATACTTCTGAATGTGCCATGTATACTGAGTGGAATATGTATTATTTTCTTCTGGGATGGAAAGTTCTCTCTTTCTCCATATATAAAAATATATATATAAATATATATATATAAATATATATATATATATATATATTTATATATATAAATATATATATTTATAAACATAATATATATATATATATATTTCATTTTCATTTCCTTGTAGATTTTTTTTTAAATAAAGATCTTTTTAAATATTCATTCATTTGTTTGTTTGTTTAATATTGGTTAGAGACAGAGAGAAAGGGAGGGGGAGAATGAGAGGGAAAGAGACAGGGGAGACACCTACAGCCCTGCTTCATCACTCATGAAAATTTTCCCCCTGCAGATGGGACCAGGGGCTTGAACCTGGGTCCCTGCTCACTGAAATGTTTGTCCTTAACCAGGTGCTTTACCGTTTGACCACCCTCATTAATTTTTTTGTTGTCTTGATTATCTGTCTCTTGCTGAGAGGTATGTTAAGATCTCCTGAAATTACAGTGTCTTCTTTGGTTTCAGTAAGGATTTTCTTTATATATTTGGGCACACCTGTTTTGGAGCATAGTATTAAAGATGGTTACGTTCATCCATGTTGGATTGATCTTTTGATCATTATGTAGTATTCCTTTCTGTCTCAGATTCCTTTCTTTGCTTGAAATTCTGTTTTATCCAGTAAAATAGAATAGCTTTCCCTGCCCTTTTCAATACATTATTGGCTTAGAATATGCTTTTTTTTAACAATTGTGTTTTCTCTTTAATTATTTATTGGTCAGAGACAGAAATCGAGGTGGAAGGAGGTGATAGATAGGGAGAGAGAGATCTGCTGCCCTGCTTCACCACTCGTGAAGTTTTCCACCTGCAGGTGGGAACCAGGAGGCTCAAACCTGGCTCCTTGTACACTGTAACAAGTGTGCTCAACCAGGTGCACCACCACCTGGCCCCTTAGCTTAGACTATCTTGTTCCAAACAATGTGATGATAACATTAACTATCGATTGTCTTTTTGAACCCTAAGACAGCAGGAACCTCACATCTCCACTATAGAGCCTCTACTTCCCCCAGTCCTGGAACCCTTGGATAGGGCCCACATTCCCGTATGCCTCTCCCAATCCATATCAAATAATATTGAATCCGCCAATCACAACCTAACCAACGCAACGATTGCCACCTCAACATGCTTCACTTCAGACTGTGTCCAGAGACTTCACGTGTGGAATGACAACCCTTCAGCTTCATTACTCGGTTAAGACCTTTGCTTTCATTGTATACTCTAATTCCATCTCAGGTGGTTCACTTTCTAACAAAGTCCCAAAACCTAGATATACACCAGTTTCTGTGAGAGAGAGCATATGTTCACACGTATCCGTAAACTACTGCAAAATATATGCCTGAAAGCAGAAGTGCACTAGAGTTTGCAGTGAGTACCCCCCTAACATTTCCTCTCCACTATTCCAAGCTTTGGGTCCATGATTGCTCAACAATTTGTTTGGCTTCGTATGTTAACTCTCTTTTCAGTCACCAGGTTCCAGATGTCATCAGGATGCCGGCCAGACTTCCCTAGACTGAAGACCCCACCAATATGTCCTGGAGCTCTGCTTCCCCAGAGACACACCCTACTAGGGAAAGAGAGAGGCAGACTGGGAGTATGGACCTACCAGTCAAAGCCCATGTTCAGCGGGGAAGCAATTACAGAAGCCAGACCTTCTACCTTCTGCAACCCACAATGACCCTGGGTCCATGCTCCCAGAGGGATAGAGAATGGGAAAGCTATCGGGGGAGGGGGTGGGATATGGAGATTGGGCGGTGGGAATTGTGTGGAGTTGTACCCCTCCTACCCTATGGTTTTGTTAATTAATCCTTTCTTAAATAAAAAATAAAAAAAAAGAATATCTTGTTCCAACCTCTCAGTTTAATCTTCTTTTTATCTTTTATTTGAATATTTTTCTTGGAAACCTAGAGTAGATGGCTCTTGTTCATTAGTCAGTCTAGCTAACCTGAGTCTTTATAAAACAAATTGATAAGAACAACAAAATGGCCAAACTGTGTTTAGCTTTTAGTTAATAATGACTTTATCTCTGAAGGGAATACTTAATGTCTTTCAGTGTCCCCAATTATTTATTAATGCCATGCATTCCTGAAAATCCATGATAACATTTATTCAAATTAAATAAAATATCCACATCTAGTTATCACAATGCTATTTTTTGCATCTGATGAAAATAAGGTTCATAATACAAAATTACTAATAGTTGGATAACTTCATCTTCAAACAATGAGTGAGGCCCAATAGACTAAAAAAGAGAAAATGAGTTAATATTTAAGGACATTTTAAACAAAATGCCTTGTTGTTTGCTTTATAATCTAAGCCTGTGATTATAAGCTGAAGTAAGTTCAAAGATTTGTGTCTATGTCATATAAACGAGTTGTATTGTGTCAAGCTCTCAAGATTTAAGATGCAGTTCATTCCCTTTACCACACATAGATATGCTCTCAGCCTACCAATCTATCCATTATAATCTACTGCCTTTTTCATGATTGCAGCTTTAGCAGTATACTTAGAATACACAGATCTCAGATAGAGAGAACACATGACCTGGCCTCGCAACTCACAACACCCAAGGATAATTTGTAAATCTAAACTCTTGAAATTGAATGCATGTTAGGTTCATGCTGATATATTAGAAGTATACAGATGATCTAAGTGCTTGTGAAGACATATGGTTGCAGGCCAACTACCCAGAGATTCCAATTTGCTCTTTAGGTTACCCCAAAGAAATTTTCCCTATGGTATTTTGCCTTTAGAGAGACAAAGTGAATTGATTCTCTTGAAATATTCATTAAATTAAGACTTCATTTACTATTCTAAAAGCAATTAATCAGTTTTCCTCATTCTACATAGTACAATGCAAGCTACCACTTCACAAAAGTGCATTATTGCTCAAGGGAAAACACAATGCATTGCAACAAAAATTTATAGGGTCTGTTAAGAAAGTTACTTAAATATATAACAAGTTTAAAAAGATTTTTTGCTACTGTGTTTTCTTTTTCAGCACAGAAAACATTGATCAGCCAGATTAATAAAATGTCTTCTCATAGTAATAAAAATTTAAGAAAAAAAGAAAGAAAATATGCTTAGTGTCAATACCTCCAAAAAGATTTAATTTGATCAGTGTTTCTTTTCTTTTTTTTTTTTTTTTGTAGTTATTATTGATCATGATGTTGGATAGGACAGAGAGAAATGGAGACAGAAGGGGAAGACAGAGAGGGAGAGAAAGACAGACACCTGCAGACCTGCTTCACCGCTTGTGAAGCGACTCCCTTTCAGGTGGGGAGCCAGAGGCTTGAACCGGGACCCTTATGCCAGTCCTTGCGCTTTGTGCCACTTGCACTTTGCGACACTTGCACTTAACCCCCTGCACTACCGCCCGACTCCCTTGATCAGTGTATTTTAAAAACAATTATAAGGAAATGTGATTTCTAAAGAAAGACAAAGTGAAACAATAAAACTAAGAGTAAATATTAATTTGAGGAAGCACACTGCATTGCGTGGTAGCATATCCAGTAAAGCATACATGCTACAATGTGTACACACCAGGGTTCAAGCTGCTGCCCTACTTGCAGGAGGAGGCTTTATAAGCAATGAAGTAGTGCTTCAGGTGTTTCTTTCTCCCTCTCTAGTTCCCCTTGCTACTTGATTTCTTTCTGTCGCTACCCAATAAATAAAAAAAATATTTTTGGGAGTCGGGTGGTAGTGCAGGGGGATAAGCGCATGTGGTGCAAAGCGCAAGGACCAGTGTAAGGATCTGGGTTTGAGTCCCAGGCTCCCCACCTGCAGAGGAGTCACTTCACTGGCTGTGAAGCAGGTCTGCAGGTGTCTGTCTTTCTCTCCCCTATCTGTCTTCCACTCCTCTCTCCATTTCTCTCTGTCCTATCCAACAATGACGACATCAATAACTACAACAATAAAACAACAAGGGCAACAAAAGGGAATTAATAAATAAATAAAGATTAAAAATCTATTAAAAAATTTTAAAAATAAAATAAAATATTTTTAAATAAAGGAAAGCATCCAAAAATATTTACAGAAATTCTAACAAGTATTTCTGATATGAGGGGGAAAATACCTACTTCTGTACATTTTACTTATGTTCACATATTCATGATTATTTGGTAAAAAAAAAAAAAATACATCCATCCTCAGTGATCAACTGACCACAGCGTAAGTCAATCATTACAGGATACTGCAAACCAAAGATACATTCTTTCACCGGTATTTCAGTAAACTGTGTAGGTCACTTTATGTTTTCAATGTAGTATGCAATTAAGATGCATTTTTGCTAATCTAAGCAAAAATTCTAATCAAACAAAAATCCATAACACAGAATTTTAGATAAAAATATATTAAGAAAAAGTAAAACATATACTTATAGAAACATATAAACATAGGTCATTCATTATATCACAATGAAAGTGGGCCAACAGAAAGCAGAAATTAGACAAGAGAGGAGCTGGAGGTGTGTTACCTTCAGGAGATAATGCAAATTAACTACAATGCAAATGTTTGATGTCATAACAGAAAAGTTTACTAAGTTTACTTTGAAAAATAACGGCCATAGTGGCTATCCCAGGTACACCCATTAGAGCTCACACATTAACCTGCAAAGGGACCCTGCATCAAGCCTTTGATCCCCACCTGCAGGGGAGGAAGCTTCATAAGCAGTGAAGTAATGCTGTAGGTGCCTCTTGTTCTTTCTCCCTGTCTGTACTCTTCCCTCACAATTTCTATCTGTCTCTATCCAAAAGGAAAAAAAAAAAGAAAAGATTTACAGGAGTGGCACTGAGCCCCATTGATAACTCTCATGGCAATAAAATTAAAGTAAAAAGATTAGCTACAAAGTTACAGATGACACTAAATAACACAAACATAAAGCTAAGCAAGTCACTTAGCAGCCAACATATTGCTCTGTGTTGTGCACTTTTTTGTAAATCTTTATAAGGTGTTTATTCTCCCTTGAAACTTGAAAATAAAATGTTCTTTGAGGTAGTGAGTAGTGACGTTAGATCAACAACCAACAAATTACATGAAGACTTTTGAGGTAATGTAAAGGCTTTCAGATAATAACTTCTAATCATTTTTTTCTAATTAGTTAAAGTAGAATGGCAAAGGAGGTTTTAAATGATATAAGAACTTTAAAAATTATACAAAAGCAAGCATTTCCTAGAGGAAATTAGTGTCTGTCTATTGGGGACTTTCTAAGTCCAATGAGAGAATGACTGCATAGATCAAATTAAGGAGAGACATGAACTTATGTGGTAGGCTGTCTACTCAAATGATCACACAGAATATATTTGTGATTTGTGTGCATCTACATATATGTATATATTTGTATCTTCAGACATTCTCCACTTTGGATTTTTTTTTTTTTCAGATAGAGACAAAGAGTTATAGTAGGAGAAAAGGAAAGAGATCAGAGCACCGTGTTTTCCTCCAGTGTGATGTGTGCCAGACTTTAGCGAGGGCCACTTGTTTGACAAGCAGAAACCTTTCCTGGTGAGCTGACTTGCTGCACTGATACACTATGATACAATGATATATTTGTAAAACACAAAATTAGTACTTAAAGCATTGATTAAAGATGTATAAATTTCTTCAAACAGTAAAATTTGCTAAGATAAAGGAAGAGTGTGACAAAAGGAAAAATCATTAATATTGTTTAATTTCTATAGTTTTGTTTGATTTTTTAAGAAAGTCTCCATTTAAATGTTACTTCCGGTCAGAAACCTTATCAGACCAGTGTCTGTTGTTTTCAAGGTCATACTGCCAAGGCCATGCTCAGCTCTCCAACCAGACCACTCCTAGTAGTGTATTGGTTGTCTATTGCACCAAGGCAAAAACCCTTAAAACTTAGTAGCTTGAAACAATAAACATTTATGCTTATATTTTAGTTTTAATAATTTGAAATAAGTTGCAAGTGATTTGGCCAAATTCAGACTTTAGGAAATGGGTACTGAACTCATCTGAATTCTTGTCTAGGGATGCCTTCCTATTAAAGTTTGTAAGAGGTTAGAGAAAGTACTTTGTCCATACAGATTTCAACAGAAGACCTCAATTCCTTGTTACATGGACCTCATAATAGAAAAATATATTGCTCCAGTATTCTCTTGATAAATATGGTTTACCCAGAGTGAGCAAACACAAAGGACAAGTATTAGGCTTCTGGACTTTTATCTCTTACTCCAAGTATTTATTCCATCACTTTACTTTCTTCTCTTCTTTAGAAATGACTATTAAGAGGAATTCCAATTCAAGCAGACAGGTATTAGGCTTCAACTCTTGGGAAGGAGCAATTATTAAAAGGCAGATCTTGGGAAGGGACAGTTCTTTAAAAAAAAAAAAAGCATACTTTAAAAATACCTATTTATTTGAGAGTCAGACTGTGTACAATGCCAGAGATTGAACTCAGAAACCCATGTCTAAATATTTTGATATTCAATGTATTGTCCACTTCACCACCTCTTCGATTATCTCAATAGATGCAGAGAAAGCCTTCAACAAGATCCAGCATACCTTCATGATCAAAACATTAAAAATAACAGGGATAGATGGAAATTCCTCAAAATTGTAGAATCTAAATACAGCAGTACAACAGATAACATCATACTAAATGGAGAGGAACTGAAAGTTTTCCATCGATGATCAGGCACAAGACAGGGCTGCCCTCTGTTTCCTCTACTAGTCAACAAAGTCTTGGATGTCCTAGCCACAGCAGTCAAACATGATAAAGGGATTGAAAGGGAAAAAGGTTGGAAGAGATGAAGTCAGACTGTAAAAATTCACAGATGCTATGAAAGTATTCATAGAAAAATACAAAAGAATCCAGTAACAAACTCCAAACAATTATTAAGCAATATAGAAATGTGTCAGGCTATAAAATAAAAAAAAAAAAAACAGTGGTATTTCTAAATACAAACACCAAACCAGCTGAAAGTATCCAGAAATCAATTCTATTCACCATAGCAGCAAAAATAAACAACTATATACAGATAAACCTAACAAAGAAAGTGAAAAACCTTTATACTGAAAGATATGAGACACTTCTCAAGGACATAAAAAAGACACAAAGAAGTGGAATGTTTTTTCCATTCTTATGCATTCGAAGAATTAACATAATCAAAATGACTATTCTACACAGAGCCATAGATACATTTAACACAATTCCTATCAAGATCCCACCAAAGTTCAACAAGAGTTCAGAACAAAAGATGTAAAATTTTATCTGGAAATAGAAAATAATATAGCCAAAGCAATCTTAGGTAAAAGAGCAGGAATGGTGGTATTATGCTTCCTAACCTCAAAACATATTACAGGGTCACTATAATCAAAACAGTATGATACTGGACCCAAATAGACACATAGTAAAATAGAATTGAGAGACATAAATCAGTCCCCACAACTACAGTAAACTAATTGGACCACCAAATTTCATCATTACAAAACTTATTTACAAATGGATCAAAGGTTAGCAGTTAGACTAGGAACTATCAAATACTTAGAAGAAAGCATCTTCGGATCTCAAACAAATCAATGCAACAAGTGCCACCTCTTCATGTTCCACTTCAGACTGTGCAGAGATACCAGGCATGGGATGTCAAACCTTCAGAGAGACCATTCCTAGCTCAGAGAACTCCATAGTTCCATTTCAGGTGGCACACCTCCTAACAAAGTTACAGAACCTAGATATAGATCAGGGCCCAGGAGATAGAGCACATGTGCACATGTATTGATAAGTTAAGGGAAAATATATGCTTTAAAGTAAAAGTACAGAATATTCTACAGTGACTCAATAAATGCAGCAAGCAAGTAGAAAAACCTAAAAAGACACCATAAGGTACTTAATGAGATATTTCTACTTAAACCTAGATACCATCATCGCCTACTCCCTATTTCACTCCCCTTGATCACATTAAGTCCAACCCTGTCAGATAAAGTAAGGACTACAAAAGCTGGATGAGGGTAAGAGACCGACAAACTTTAATGATGGCCCTTTTGGTCACTACCAGGCCACCCATCATCTGGGGTCCTAGTCAGGGAATCCTTGCATTCCCACATAGATACGATGGGCCTAGACTTCTAATAGATCCTTCCCTCCACCATCACTGGCCATCTCCATTAGGAATACTATGATAAACCCTTTTGTGGGCCTCCAGAGGACCTTGCCCTCAATATACAACAATAGTGGTAGAAACCGCCCCACTATCAGGAAAGTGCTGGATCAACATACTCTGCCATTTGAGGAAGACTGGTGCTGAAATGAGTGCATCCTAGAATGTTCCTAGCTATGATCATGAATTTGAGTGCAGACCGACAGGGATACAGAGGTTAGACAGGCTCCTGTACTAAATATGAATAGACATAGGTCCTAGGTCAGATTAATGGAGTTTACAGTTAATGATATATATATATATATATATATATATATATATATATATATTTCCCATATTTGGGAGATTCTTTCTGCCCCGATTCAGCTTTCCAATCCTGTCCTCAACTCAGACACCATCTTCCCAGACAATACCCCTATCCCACCTGCATGTTAACTGTTGGGCTCAGTCAAAAATAAAGTAAAAAATAAATAAATAAATAAAGTCACGGGCACCTTAGAATAGATGTAAAATAGATTTTTCTAGCTCCTTCCAACATGAGGATCTAAAATTTCATCACTGTACTTTTTTACATTTACACTTTTTTACATTTACATTTATTTATCGCTGTACTTTTTTACATTTAGGTTTCTGATTATTAAACACACTGTTCTGCTTTATATCTTACTTCTTTTCAGTCACAAAGCTTTAGATGCTACCATACTGCCACCCTGACTTCCCTAGGCAGATGACCTCACCAATGTGTCCTAGAACCCTACCTCCTTAGGGAAAGATAGAAACAGGCTAGGGTATGGATCGAACTGTCAATGCCCATGTTTAGTGGAGAAGCAATTACAGAAGCCAGACCTTCCACCTTTTGCACCCCATAAACATCTTTTGTCCGTATTCCCAGAGGGATAAAAAATAGAAAAACTCCCAATGGGGGGATGGGATATGGAACTCTGATGGTGGGAATTATATGGTATTGTACCCCTCTTATACTACAATCTTGTTAATTATTATTAAATCACTAATAAGAAATATATTTTTAAAAGAAAGCAGGCAGAATTTTCTTCCATATAAGTTTTTCAGCATCCTCACTGATTTGAATCTAATGACAAGGAATACAAAGGCAAATATTAAACCAAAGGAATACATAAAATTGAATAGCTTCTGAAAGTCGAAGGGAATCACTATCATAAAAAAGAGAACCAATATAGAGTGCTAGTAAATCTCTATACATTATATATAATACGGAGAACTGATAACCAAAATATACTGTGAATTCACCAATATCAACAATAAAAAGAAAAACAATCCCATTGAAAAATGGGGGCTAGAAGGAGAGAGATTGGAAAATTCTTCACCGAAGAAGACATTCAAGACCAACAAGCATATGAAAAATCTTAAAGGCCCTGATCGCCACAGAAATGCAAATAAAGACAGCAATAAGATACCACATTATATCTTTGAGAATGTTACATATTAGAAAAGACATAAACACCAACTGTTGCAGAAGGTGTAGGGAAAAGGGACTTTCCTATACTGCTGATGGGAACATCAGTTGGCCCAACCCCTGTAGAAAATAGCCTGGAAATTCATCAGAACTTTAGATATGGGCCTACTTTATGCTTTAGCAATCCCTCTCTGAGGGATTTATCCAAGGAAAACAAAAAATACCTATCTGATAAGAGTTATGCATATCAATGTTCATAGCAGCACTGTTTGTAATATCCCAAACATGGAAGCTACCCAGATGCCGAACCACAGATGAATGGATAAGGAATTTATCGTACATATATACAGTGGAGTGCTATTAAGCTGTAAAAAACAATGAAGTCATATTTCAAAGGGCCTGTACTTATACCAGTGTTTTTGTTTGTTTGTTTGTTTTTTTCCTGAGCCTGAAATAGCTATCAACAAAATGAAGGACACCCCCCACACACACACCCAACACTTCATCTGCACTATTCCAGCCTTTAGGTCCATGATTGTTCAACAATTTGTTTGACTTTGTATGTTAACTCTCTTTTCAACCACCAGGTTCCCAGATGCTAGCAGAATGTGACCAGACTTCCCCTAACAGACAACCCTACCTATGTGCCTTGAAGCTCAGCTTCTCCAGAGCCCTTCCCCACTAGGGAAAGAGACAGGCTGGGAGTATGGATTGACCTGTCAATACCCATGTTCAGCGGGGAAGCAATTACAGAAGCCAGACCTTCATCCTCCTGCATCCCACAATGATCTTGGGTCCATACTCCCAGAGGGGTAAAGAATAGGAAAGCTATCAGTGGAAGGGATGGGATACGGAGTTCTAGTGGTGGGAATTGTGCGAAGCTGTACCCCTCTTATCCTATGGTTTAGTCAATGTTTCCTTTTCTGTAAATAAAAATTTTAAAAATGAAGTTATCTCCTTTGTAATAGTATGGTCAAAACTCTAAGACATCATGCTGAGTGAGGCAAGGGAGAAAGAGAATGACTAATACCAAATCGTTTCACTTAAAAGTGGGATTTAAGAATAAAGAACAGAGAACAGTAAGCAAAAACAAAGGTGAAACTTGGACCAGGGTGAAACATAGGTGAAATTTATACCAAAGCAAAGGACTCTGAGGAAGGAGAAAAGGGGAAAGGATGAAGAAACACTGAGCTTCTGTTATGTCTCCTACACACTAATCAAACGGGAGATGAAAGTTTGTGCTTAGGTATCAAAGACTATACTGTGAACCACTACCCTCAATAAAATTTAAAATATATATATTCATGAAAACACCACTAAATCTCCTGTCGCTAACTCTTCTCTGATTATACACAGTAGATGCATAGGAGAGACCATCACTAAACTATTTGCCATTGATTTATTTACTTTATCGAACCACACCCCAAATATAGGACATACAATATAATGTTTTGATCATTATCCAAATTTATGAAGACACTCCATCAATAATAGGCAAAATAATCTCACATAAAAGCACTGTCAACAAATACATAATATTGTGGGTGAACAGGGAATTTTTTAGGAGAATAAATAATATTAGATGTCAGTGCTGAGAAATAAATGATAATAGGAAGATAACATTTCTTTTACTATATCACACACAGAAAATAGCTAGAAGAAATGAAATTTTTCACTGTCTAATATTGAAATGAATTCTTGATAATGTCAAGGGGAAATATCAATAGGAACACTGCCATTTTGCTATAAGTTTTAATTAAAACTTAAGGAAGAGTCATCGAGATGGCACACCTGGTTGAATATACATAACTATGTGCAAGTATCTGAGTTCAAGCCCTGAGTTCCCACCTGTGGGTAGAAGCTGCAGTGCTTCAGCTCTTTCCTTCTTTATCTACTCTTCACTCTTAACTTCTATTTTTCCTAGCAAATTAAAAAATAATACATAAATACATATTTTAATTAAAATACATAAGAAATGGTGGAACTAGAATTTTTCAAAGCCTTGACTGGAAATCACACACACACACACACACACACACTTGACATTAAAGTCCTATTTTTTCCACAGTATAACCTTAATGATAAAACAGAAATTTAATTTGGCTTTTGAGCAGTATTTAATAATTGAATATGTGCGTTACAAGCAAATGATTTTAATTATAAGATCAATATCTATTAAAAAGTGATTTCTGAGCTGTGTTGATAGTCCTAGGTGTGAGGGACACAGGTATCTGCACTATTTCAGCAGCTTCTTTCAGTTAAACTCTTTCATAATGATTTCATGTTATTTATCTTTTCACTGTACTGATATTTACACAGACGGTATCAAAACAGTGATGAACTAAATTAGCTCCTTAATTTGAATCAGACTGTGGCAATAAGCTCTGATCAGCAGTTACTATTTTCTCTAATAGTACAAACTTTTCAGGGGAAAAAAAATTCTAGTTTCACCTAAGAAAACCTCAAGATACTAAATGTTACTAATGTTATCCTCAATAAAATTTTTAAAAATTACCTTACATGATTTATTAGTATACTGTGTGACACAATAAGTATACTTAAAATAGTTTTACTGATTTATAAGATAGTACGTAATTTAATAGAAAAGTGTATTTTTTAATTCACAACCTAAGTTGTGAATTAAATTAACCAATATGATCATAGAACCAATTATTCTAAAAGTTTTGGTATTTTTACAGTTTCTAGAAATTAAACAAAGAAATTTGCTACTCATGGAAAAGATTTGTTGCAAATGATAAAATGCAAGTTTTTAAGTGAAAACAAGTTTTACAAACATATTACTACCATTTCAATTTCAGAAATTTTAAAATAGTGGTGATATAACTATTGTCATTAATCAATACTATTTTTCTATAACATATGAAGATATTTCTACATTTTGAATATTGTTGAAACTCCTAAATTTTTCCACAACACCAAAGCACAGTTAACAATGGGCAAAGCACAGTTAACAATGCTAATGTAAAAATTTGTTTAAAGTATAAATTTGACCCAAATACTTCAATAGAAGTTAAGTTCAGGGAGCCTGGAGGTAACACAGCGGGTTAAGCGCACGAAGGATCAGCTTAAGAATCCTGGTTTGAGTGCCAGGCTCCCCACCTGCAGGGGAATCACTTCACAGGCTGTGAAACTGGTCTGCAGGTGTCTATCTTTCCCTCCCCGCCTCTGTCTTCTATTCCTCTCTCCATTTCTCTCTGTCCTAACAACGGCAACAATAAAAAACAAGCGCAAAAAAGGGAAAGTAAATAAATAAACATAAAAAGTTTAAAAAAGAAGTAAAGTTCTTTAATATGGTTTCGATAATTTTTTTACAGCCAATACTATTAATAAAGCATTTGCTGTTGAGTTTAGTTTAGTATCAAATAAGTGCAACCATAAAAAATGAATAAAAAAAGCAAAATGACAGTTGAAACATTTCCCCCAATTATATGTCTATGTGAAGCAAATTTCCTTCACAAGCTTCAACAAAAATAAAATATAGCTATCAACAAGCTGAATGTAGTCATAGTTGTGAAAATATGCATTCAACCACATTCTAGAGAGATTTGCCAACTAATCTTTTCACTAGCATTTTAAAATATATTAGTATTAATCACCAAGGTCTGTTATTTATGTTAACATAAATGGATACAATACTGCCTTTAAAACTGGTAAATGCATACTTTTGAATATTAACTTCCACTGTGACAAATAATAGTAGAAATAAACAAAAATAGTTTGGGGAGGCTCAATAAATATTAAGAGTGTACAGAGTTCTCAGCCTATATGTTTGAGAGTTGCTACTTCAACTATTTAAAACAGGGGTCAACTGATTTAAAATAAACAATAGAACTGAAGATTGAAGAAAAGCACTTCAACAGGCTTTTATCAATTAACTTTATAATGATACTTTTAGCAAAAGCAAACTGCGATTTGAGCCACAGATGTGAGCAAACCAAGGAAGCAGTGTAGAGTCAAGGTCAACTTACATAAAGTAATTCAAGAAAAGACACAGGGGACTTTGATGGAATTTATTCACTACTCTGAAATGACTTGCCTAATTACAGTGTTGAGTATCTCTATTGTCTTCTTTGCCACATAAGAATATATTTTAGAGAAGCATCTAAATATATAATGTGTATATAATAAATTTATATAAAGAGAAATAATAGCTTCCATTTCATGATGAAATTGCTCTTAAAAATCTATTTGTATCTATGATACAGTACTTCTGAAAGAATTTTATTATTGTTTAGTTTTAAGTTTGCTTTTCCAAAAACTTCAAATTAATTCCTTTTTCCCAAAAGCACTGACCTAGTAAAAAAATGCGATAACATGTGTTAAGAAATCCAATACTTTGCCAGTGAACAAATAATGCAGGAGAGACGAACTGATATTTTAGGCAGAGAAATAAATTAAAATAGAACTAGTATCAAGTAAACTATGTAATATTAGGGTAAATGACTAAAATATTTGGGCTTTCCAGTCTGAGAGAATGGAATTGATAATTTTGTTCAAATTAAACCAGAATCTTTGCATTCTTTCTCATTTATAGCAAAGGAGATTTAGTAGTAGAGCACATCAATTATTTAACTATGAGAGACATAAGAAACTACAAATGGATTTGGAAATAAATTTAAGTGATGTAATTTGATCATATTAAGTTCTACTAGAAACACGAAGTTTAAGAATTGTCATTTCTTTCCTTCATTCTAATAAATTCAAAACGAGGGGGCAGGCGATGGCACACCTGGTTAAGAGCACATGTGTGCACAAGGGCCCAGGTTCAAACCCCTGCTCCTCACCTGCCAAGGGGAAGCTTTAAGAGTGATGAATCAGGGCTGCAGGTGTCTGTCTCTCTCCATCTCTATCTCCTTTGCCCCTCACAATTTCTCTCTTTTTTAACGTTATTTATTTATTTTTGTTGCCTATATTTTTTTATTGTTGTAGTTATCATTGTTGTCGCCGTTGTTGGATAGGACAGAGAGAAATGGAGAGAGGAGGGGAAGACAGAGGGGGGAAAGAAAGACACCTGTAGACCTGCTTCACCACTTGTGAAGCAATTCCCCTGCAGGTGGGGAGCTGGGGACTTGAACCCGATTTCTTACGCTGGTCCTTGTGCTTTGCCGACACCTGCGCTTAACCCGCTGCGCTACCGCCCAACTCCCAGTCTCTCTCTTTCTCTCACCAATAATAAATAAATAAATAAATAAATAAATAAATAAATAAATAAAAATATTTTAAAAATAAATTTAAAATGACGATTAGATTGCTACTGCCCTTAAAAGAATGCCTAACATGTGGGTTCATAGTGCAGACACTAAGCCCCAGCAATAACACTAGAGGAAAAAAAAATGCCTAGAAGACAGATTTACACAATATATGAAAATAAGTTCAATTTCTACATTTAATGAATAAGTTAGTAAATATATTTTCTTTTTTAAAAGTTTTATTCTTTATTAAATTATTTTAATGAGGGATACAGAGAAAGGGAGAAAGAGAGCAGAGCACTGCTCAGCTCTGGCTTATGGTGGTACTGGGGATTGAACCTGGGACCCTGAAGTCTCATGCATAAAAGTCTTTTTGCGGGGTTTCGGGCAGTAGCACAGCAGGCTAAGCTCATGGTGGCGCAAAGCGCAACGACCAGCATAAGGATCCCGGTTCCTGGCCCCGGCCCTCCACCGGCCAGGGAGTCACTTCACAGGAGCTGAAGCAAGTCTGTAGGTGTCTGTCTTTCTCTCTCCCTCTCTGTCTTCCCCTCCTCTCTCCATTTCTCTCTGTCCTATCCAAGGACGACATCAACAACAATAACTACAACAATAAAACAAGGGCAACAAAAAGAA
This sequence comes from Erinaceus europaeus, assembly GCF_950295315.1. Taxonomy (NCBI): domain Eukaryota; kingdom Metazoa; phylum Chordata; class Mammalia; order Eulipotyphla; family Erinaceidae; genus Erinaceus; species Erinaceus europaeus. The sequence goes on along the minus strand of NC_080166.1, from coordinate 63,236,251 downwards.
AATAAAGAAATAAAAAAAATTTTAAAAAGTCTCTTTGCATAACCATTATGTTGCCTCCCCAGCCTGAAAATATATATTTTAAAGATAACTACACGTAACCTTAGCAGATATCAATACACATTACTTAGTATAAGATCCAAAGAGGGACCAGTTTTTATGGAGATTATAGAATTATTTAGAAGTCATATGATATTAATAAACTGAGAAGGGAGTCGGGCAGTAGCACAGAGGGTTAAGCACACAGGCTGCGATCTCTGTTCAATCCTTAGGCTCCCCACCTGCCGGGGAGTCGCTTCACAGGTGGTGAGGCAGGTCTACAGGTGTCTATCTTTCTCTCTCCCTCTCTGTCTTACCCTCCTCTCTCTATTTCTCTCTGTCCTATCCAACAACGACAACATCAATAACAAGAACAATAATACCGACAACAATAAAACAAGAGCAACAAAAGGGAATACATAAATAAATAATTTTTTAAAAAAACTGAGAAAGTATTTGTATATTTTCCCCATAATTTGGAGCTACTCTCTTACCTGATCCTGCTTTCTAGTCCTATTTCCAACTCTTGGCACCATCTCCCCAGACAGCACTTTTAGTCCTCCTGCAGATTAGCTGTCAGGCCCAGGCAAAAATTAGTGAAGTCATGCGCCCCTTGGAATATACCTAAAATAGACATACTAGCTTTTTCCAAAATGGAGACCCCAAATCTCATCTACTATATTCTTGCCTTTAGGTTCCTGACTATTGAACAATTTTTCTGTTGTATATCTTAAAGCTCTCTCAGCCACAAAGTTGCAGATGCTACAATGATGCCAAGCTGACTTCCCTGGGCAGACGACCTCACCAATATGTCCTGGAACCCCGTCTCTCCAGACCCCTGATCCATTAGGGAAAGATAGACAGGCTGGGAGAATGGATCAACCTGCCAACACCCATGTGCAGCGGAGCAGCAATTACAGAAGCCAGACCTTCCACCTTCTGCATTCCATACTGATCCTGGGTCCATGTTCACAGAGGGATCAAGAACAGGAAAGCTTCCAATGGAAGGGATGAGATATGGAACACTGGTGGTGGGAATCATGTGGAATTGTACTCCTCTTATTCTACAGCCATGTTGATCATTATTAAATCAATAAAAGAATGCTATTCTAAAACTATATGCTAACAACGATATTGAATTTTTTGTGAAGGTATTGTCTTAACTAATTATGTGTATTATTATTAGCATCACATTCTAACCAACTGAGCTAACCGGCCCCATAATTATGTGCATTTTTATTCCTTTCTTAAATCATAGCACTGCTCATCCCTGGCCTTTAGTGGTGCTGGGGATTGAACTGAGAATTTTGCACCTCAGGCATAAAAGTCTTTCTGTATAACCATTCATCTATCTCCCTGGAGATGCATGAACTTTTATTCTTTCTCATTTTTTCCCAGTATCAGGACTTTACATTTATATCTGACAAACCACTTCTAGGTCAGGGTTTTTATATTCTTTTGTTCTTTATAATTTCAAGTAAAGAAGACAGGGGTACATAATTGTACCATTCTACCATACATAGAGCTTCCCTGAGACTATGATGTTCTCAAGTGGTGCCAGGATTTGAACACAGGTCCCTATGCATGGTCAAGTATGTGCCCTACTGGGTGAGAAGTCTCCTAGCCTTGCATTAACTAATTCATACTAAAAGTAACACAAAGAAAACTAAAAGCCAAGAGAGAGGATGGTATCTAACGTTACACATTTAATAGCAGAGTCAGTAATAACTAGGGAGGAAAACAAAGAAAAATGTCATGATGTTTCTGAAGCCTGATCTAATACCTAGCTTAAGTGCTTCACTGCTATGATGTGTGCTGTGTTTTCTTAATTTAATATGTCCTTATTTAATATAATTTTGGTTACAAGACTTGACTGACTGGAAGAAAACAAAAGAAACCCCAGAACTACACTATTTTATAAAAAGTAGGAATTAAGTGGTTAACGTCAAGATGGAGACACATTTGCAAATATATGATGAAGATACCTCAGCAACAAAAGGATGGTGGGAAAAAAAAAAAAGGAGGGTGGCCAGGTAAAATTTTTTTACAAACATTCCTGTGAAAGATCTGGTAATCCCACTAGGGATAGCAGTTCTACGAAAAGAAAATGTTTTCTACTCAGGCTAGGCTGTCTGACATGCCTCCTAGGAAATAGGCAACTATAATAGGCAACTAACAGAGTATAAATGAGACACTTCATGACTAAAACAGTTCTCATCGGTATAAGTGATTCAATGAGTATGGACTTACAGATTAATCAGAGTTCAACTATCTTTTACATAGCAGTGACTTGCTTTAGTTCATTTTCTCAGTAGTTGGTGTGCTTTAAATTATTTGTGAGTCATGATATGTGTGTGTGTGTGTGTGTGTGTGTGTGTGTGTGTGTGTGTGTGTATAATTTGAAATTTTGACAAAGGAACGATTTTGCATCATTTGGGAAGTGCTGCACTAGTCAGTAAAAGTGTAACCCCAAAAGAGAAAGTGAGAAATGATAGTTAATATCCATAAGATAGAAACTATGGTTGACAACAGTTATTGTCTGTTAGTATTAAGAAAGAAATTTAATTTACAACAATTAGCTTGAGAGAGAGTAAACTCTAGTTTTTAAAAAAATAGGGTTGAGAAAGGAATTGTAATTTGAATATTATATATTATATATATGTTTTATATATTATATATATACATATTGAATATATTAAGTCTGGGTAGAAAGAGGAATTATATTGTTTACTATGGAGAAATAAAAAATATAATTTAAGTATTTATTGATACCAGAAAGGGAACAACAGTTAGCCATTAAAATGCTTTGCTTTTAAAAATATATATAATATTCAAACTACAATTCCTTTCTCAACCCTCATTTTTTTAAAAACTAGAGTGTTGTTCTGTGAATGGAGAACTAAGAAAAAAGAGCAGGAAGCAGAGGAGACAGAGAGGGAAGGGAGAAAAATAGGAAGGAGGAAGAGGAGACAGAGAAGGAAATGAGGAGGAAAAGGCTATGAAGGATGAGAAGGAGAAATAAGACATACTTTGCACACATAATAAGTAGAGAAACAGAGTTTCTCTGTATTAATTACTATCTGGAGTGATTTTGACAAAGAAACAAATTAAAAAGAAGGTTATTTTAATAACTTGAAAATCCAGACTTATATTTTAAGGAAATCCAACATTTGAAATGGAAATTTTGTAGCAAACGTGCCAAGAAACATTAGTGGCTGTCCTTTGACTCGTTTGTGACTCATAGGTAATGATGTAACAGTACTCTGAAACAACATCCATCTATTAAGACAGCACAGTAGATTAGTAAATAAATAGCCCAGAGAAAATTTGAGAAAGTAAGGAACTACTAGTGAGAGTCAACATACATGAGAAAAAATGCCTGCATAGGTGATCCAAAGATTATTTCAAAGTAAGCATAGAAAATAGATATAGAGAACTTACATTAGAATCGAAACAATAAAAAGATTTTTAAAAGCATGAAAAGAAAGAAAATTTAAGTATATGGATTAGAAAATAAACAAAATTTATTGTTTGTGCTATATTTTTAGGACTTAGAATAATGCCTGTCACAAAAGTGGATTTCAAGGGGATCTGACAGTAGCGTGGCAGGTTAAGCCAAGTCAGCTAAGGATATAGGTTTGAGCCCCTGGCACCCCACCTGCAGGGGGTCGCCTCATGGGCAGTGAAGCAGGTCTACAGGTGTCTATTTTTCTCTCCCCCACTCTATCTCCTCTCCTCTCTCTCGATTTCTCTCTGTCCTAACCAACAGCAATGACAATGATGACTATAATAATAGCAAGGGTAACAACAAGGACATCAAAATGGGGAAAAATAATAATAAAGGCCTCCAGGAGAAGTGGATTCATAGTGCAGACACCAAGCCCCAGCATTAACCCTGGAGGCAAAAAAAAATTTTTTTTAAGTGGACTTGAATAGTGAAAAAAATGTGTAATGGTATGAGTAAGTCAATTAACAAGTCTTTAATTCAGAGGAGATGTCTGAGTTGAAAATATAAATGTATTTTATATTTGTAAAATATGTATAAATGAAATTCATTTGTAAAAGAATGACATTTAAAATGCCAACCTTTATAGTTATATCAAAAGGGAAGAATATCCAAAAGTAGAAACTTGAGGTAAGGAAAGGAGGAGTTAAGAAAAGAACTCACATGAATAATATTATTATGGATTCCACTTTCAGAGCATTAATTTGACAAAGTAAATGCCTCACTGCTTCTTTCCAAAAACAACCCTCTCCATTTTCCACACACCCCATAAGCATGAACAGTATCTTTGCAAGGGTAGGTCGAGTAACTCTTCAGCCATGGTCATAAATGTAACAAATATTTCTGTTGTCATGCTTTATTATGTAACTATAAGCTCTAAGCCTTTGATCACACACTGGAATCGAAGCTCTCCCCATCTCCAGCTGCTATATTGTCAGAATGGGGCTTAGTACCAAGTTTTGCCATGTCACATATTTGGTATCCTGAACTGTAATTACACCATGGCATGAGCCTGTTCTGCCCTAGTTCAGTGCTAATTACACAGTTTAAAAACATGGAAACCTATAGCCATGGTACCAACATAGTCTGACTTAAGGATTTGGAAGGTTACTGACAGATCCTGAGAGAGGGGGTTGCTAGATAGATGGGACCAGTTTTGATGAGTTACCTCTAGTAAATGACTCAGAAGATTAGGTGAAAGCTGTCTGAGAACTTGTACATGTTTACACAGTTGGCAAACTAGACATCCTATGAATGTACTTTGAAGAACGTGATTCAAGATGACTCTGGAAGTCTGCTTATATATGTTTTAATCTTCATGCACATATATGGCAATGCCTAAGGGAAATGTTTTCAAAAGTTCAGCAGAAAGGAAGTATTAAAGTTCAAATTTGATCTTTTTTGACCAGATTTCTCTTCCTACCTCCCTTCCTCCTTTACTCCATTCTTTCTCCCCTATGACCATTTCTTCTTTACTCCTGCATCTCAGTCAATTCTAGCTTTCTTTCCTACATAAAACCAAAGGACCTCCCCCAACAAATACAGCAATATCCTAATCAGTAAATATTAACAATCGTGCACCATGTGAAATACATTTAGCAAAGGAATTCAACTAAGTTATTTTCAGGATCCAGGTAAGGATATAGTGATGATTTAAATGTAGGTTCTGCCCTCAAGAAACTGAAAGTGTGAAGAACACTATTTTAATGCACATAAATAATTTTACTTAGAATAATGCTCAATTTAGAATGCTATATGAGATCTTTATGAGTTACTAACATACTCTAAATACTTAACATTTGCCAGGCACTCTTCCAAGTATTTTAATGCTTATTATCTCATTTCATCCTTATCTGAATATATAAAGTAGACAGACACTATTCTTTGCAGTATGCCAACTGAGTTAACTGGGATTCGAGTGTTTGAGTTGTCTGTTCAAGACTGCCAAACAGCATACATAGATATCTACCCAGAAGGCTGATGCATAGATTTAGGGTAAGTTATAGTAAATAAATAAATAAATAAATAAATAAGGGGGAAGAGAAGAAAGAATAAAAAGGAAAGGGAAGGGAAGGAAAGGGAAGGGGAGGGGAGGGGAGGGGAGGGGAGGGGAGGGAAAGGAAGGGGAGGGGAGGGAAAGGAAGGGAAGGGAAGGGAAGGGAAGGGAAGGGAAGGGAAGGGAAGGGAAGGGAAGGGAAGGGAAGGGAAGGGAAGGGAAGGGAAGGAGACAGAAAAGAAAAGCTTGCTTCAGGTCAAAAGATAATTCAACTGGTAGGAAGGAAGAACACCTTATTGTGTGAGGTCCCAGGTTTGAGTCCTGTCACCATATGTGAGCAACATGGCACTGACACAAGGGAAGCCCCACTAATGGTAGAACACTAGTGTTGTGACTCTCCATTTCTCTCTGTCTCTGCATCTATCTAACTTGCTTTGACGATCATGATGTACATTTTTTTTTTTTAAGATTCAATTGTCTATTTAGTATGAAAGTGAAAAGGAAATGGTGAGACCACTACTCAGCTTTGGCATAAAGAAGCGCCAGAGGGTGAGCCTGTGAAACTTAAGCATGAGATCCAATAGACTGAGCTAGCTCCTTGTCCCTTACGTGATAGTTTTGTAGGAGAAAATAGCATTCAACTTCTGCTTAAATTGATGAGTTGTCCCACCAAATTACCCTTAAATATTAACAACTAATACTGCTTTTTAAAATAGATTCACTTTATTTCATACAAAAGAAGAGTGTTTTACATAAGATAGAACAAGAGAAGCAAGGCCATCACTCCAAACACGTGATACCAGAAATAAAACCAGTAGTGTCAACAATATCCCACTTGCAAGTGCTGTGTTCTCCCAATTGAACTATATTTCCAGGCACTAATACCAAAATTACTACTAAAGAAGTCCATTAAACCAGTCTTGATATAACTTGAAACCCTCTTTTGTTCTTTTGCATGCTTCTAAAGTGGCTTGTTGGATCTAAATGGTAAATTTTAACACAAACTTTTTTTTTACTACTAAATTAAATACATGTTTAACTTTGTTCAATAAAAGGGCTTAAAAGCTATTAAGTACCCAAGAGGACTAAACAAATCAGCACACAGATAATTTTCCCTAAACAAAAAGGAACCAAAGGTTCTTGAGGAACTGTTGATTCTAGGTTTGGGACAAAATATATACAAGACATATAAATATTGTTACTGTATAAAGCAAGAAAAATTCAGATATCAGTTATTTACAGAAACACAGAAGCTAACATGAAGGGGCTAACTCTAGTCAAAGATGGAACTATATAAACATATAAAACAGTGACAAATATAGTTGATTGAAACATTGTTAATAAACCCCAAAAGTTTATAAATATATTTTTAAATAAAATACAAATAAAGTAAAGAGGCAAAAAAAACTTTGAAATTCACTAAACATAACTTTGTAACTAACTTCTGATGCTAAGCTTGTGTTGATAAAAGTAAACTATGTTCTTTAGAGAAGGAATGTGAAATAAACAAGAAACAATTTTGCAATGCCTAATACATTATGAAGTTTGTTCAAGAGCATCAGTGCTTATAAACCATAAATAAAAGGGTCATGGTAGAGAACTTTACAATGGGAATGGGAAGTTCGATTTGATGTTCAATTTAGCTGAGTCCAAGTGAGCTCAAATAATACACTGAGTGAAGCAGATTACCTTCACTAATGTGATGGCTATCATTCCCACAATTGAAAGCCTGAATTAAAAAGAAATAAAGACTACTTTCCCTTAAGCTTTTGTTTCTTAATTCTATTTATGAGTGAGATTAGCTGGTATCTACTCTTCTCATTCTGATTTATCACACTTAATATATATAATTCCTTCAAACTAAGTTGAGAGACTGTACTCAGTTGTTAACAACTGTACTGGAATCCATTCAGTTCCCAGTAAAAAAAAAAATTAAAGGCTAAAATAGAAAAGAAAAAGCTGAGCCTTCAATGAGCATGAGAAATTCAATCTGTATTACTGAACACCTGAGAACTAACCTAGAGTATTTTCTCTCTAATATGATAACATTAAAAGACTCAAATGACATTACTACTAAGAGCAAAAGAACACTGATGCTCTTAACAACCTAGCAACAGGGATTTACAAAATATCAACACTGCATATTTCTAATGAACCACATCAGAAAAGCAAGGATATAATTGGTTGTGCACGTGACACTTAAACAGGTTTTCTAGCAAATAGTAGATAAAATGAGTTTGGGTGCTTGATCATATTACAGGTCAAACTGAGAACTCAAATTATCAGCTCAAGAAATGTGTATTTTGAAGGAGACATCTTTAGAATTTGGAGGCAACATTGTCTCATTTGGGTATGTTTCTTTCATCTATATATCAAATCACCAGAAATTACTAATTTTGAATAAGGCACAAAAGTCAATAGGTTCAGTCTGCAGTGTACGATCCCCTGACACTTGAGGTGTCTGGCTCCATGGTTCAAAAAGCATTCGGAATCTCAGGTACAGAAAGATTCTTTAGCATATATGACTGACCCCCTAGATATGAATCATAACATGGACCCTTAAGAGTTTTGGAATAAAGAGCTGCTGTCCTCTGCAGATTACTAGTTTCTGCTGAGAAACAGTTCTTGTATACTGCCACGCAGACTTACTACAATTCTTCTAGCGTTTGCCCTTCTTCCATAGCCAGTCAACAGCGTCAGGTTGAGCCTGATGTAAAGTTTCGAGACCTCCTTTGAATCTGGAGAGGTGGCAGTCGTTGACTATGTGGGTCATAGTCTGTCTGTAGCCGCAGGGGCAGTTCGGGTCGTCTCTGGCTCCCCAACGGATGGAACATAGCGGCACCGGCCATGGCCTGTTCCGTAGCGATTGAGGAGGGCCCAATCATAATGTGCTAGGTCAAAGCCGGGTTGATGCTTGCAGGGGTCTGTGATACAATGATTAGGCATGAGTCACCAAATGACCATGTGACTATAGATGCGATCATGAAATGGACATTAAAAGACACATCAAGCAATCAATCTGAATGTGCCCTGAATGTGCCGTAAGCACCGCATCATCAAATAGGAGTGAAGAACAGGTAAGTTACATAAAGAACCCATGCTTGTGCTCACTTCAGCAGAACATATTCTAAAATCGGAAGATACAGAGATTAGCATGGCCTCTGCGCAAGGATGGCATGCAAATTAGTGTAGCGCTCCATATTTTTATGTAACCTATGTACAATAAATAACCTCTTCTGCTATCTTAGCTGAAGGGAAGAGAGAAAGAAATGAAAAAATAAAGAACCCATGATTTACACTCCAGATAAACTACCTTCTCCTTTTCAATCTGTACCTCTGGCTTCATGGGGTAGTCTCAAAAATCAACTGCTAGAGGAAAAGATTTAATATTGGGTTATAGATAGTTCTGCATGATATAAGGCATCGCCCTATAACACTATAGCTCTTTTTTTTTTTTCCTTCTGGGAGATCTATGAATGAAAGTGGTCATGGGAAATCCTCCCAATGACCAAAGCTTCCTTCCAGCTATGTACTTGGTAATCCACTCTGTTTGGAAGGAGATAGTCAAAATAGTCAAATATATACTAATTTATAACTTTTGATTTTTTTTCTTTGACTCGTAAGTGGTTTAGGAGTGCCTTATGTAAAGTTGAACTATCAAGGCCATTTTTCAGATTGTACAAATTAAAGGGCTATTGTCAGTGGTTTGGCAAATGGTCATGGAACTGGAAAGAACATGGTCAAAAAAAAAAACTTATGATGAAGAAATTTAATAGTTACATGACAGATGCTCACTGAATGTGAAAAATATGTAAAAATGGGGTCAGCACCTGGATAGCACTTGTTTTACAATGAGCATGGCCCAGGCTTGAATTTGGCCCTCACTGCACTGGAGGAAGTTTAAAGCATTGTGATGTTTTTCCCACTCTCTATTTTTCTGTCTCTGTTTTTTATCTGAAAATGTTGGCCTGGGGTGGTGTAGTGCTAGCAGTGATTTGAGAAAAAAAATGAAGAAAATTTTGTTCCATGTAAATGTTTATCAAAGGCTGACATAGCAAGTAGGTAGGATGACCTGTTTTAAAGTTACCAGTCATTCTCTTTCCTCAACAACTCTTGCCTTTACCCAATGGACTCATGAACAAGGTGGCCATGATAAAAAACAAACAAAAATAAATTTACCCAAGGATTCAAGAAAATGACATCTACTTACTAGGAAAGATTGATGATGGCTACCACTTAGTGTTCACTATGCCAACAGCAAAGAGCAGCACTGAGTGTCTGGTAGGCTATCAGTCTAGCAAAGTCATCAGTCAGTTACCTGGTGACAGTGTAATTACAATGAACCATTTTCATCATAGAAAGGTAGTGATTTGTTCTTATTAAAATAGACACTCTGAATACAGATTTGCCTCATGTAGTCAGTACTTCTTCCAGAATAACTATCTATAGACTTCTATCTACCACCACAGTAATTCACAGTAGTACTTAAGATGGACAATTTTACTTCATAGCAAATGTGTGACAATGGGCCCAGGCTTGAATTCACCGTTTTTAGTGTGTTCCTTGCCATTCTAAACGAGTTGTTTTGGCAGAATAGTGGAATAGATTTTATTTTGTAAAACTGTTTATTTTGAGAGAGAGAGAGAGAGAGAGAGAGAGAGAGAGAGAGCTATCAGAGCAACATTCCACCATATGCAGTACAGTGGAATGAACTCAGACATTTTGTTTGCTTATTTGTTTGTTTTTGCCTCCAGGGTTATCTCTGGGACTCAGTGTCTGCACTATGAATCCACTGCTCCTGGAGGACATTTTCCCCATTTTTGTTGTCCTTGATGCCTTTGTTGTTATTGTTGTTGGATAGGACAGACAAGAATTAAGAGAGGAGGGGAAGACAAAGAAGTGAAGAGACAGACTATTGCAGACCTGCTTCACTGCTGCTTATAAAGCAATTCCCCTGCAGGTGGGAAGCCAAAATTCCTTTTTTTTAATTTATTTCCTCCAGGGTTATCACTGGGGCTCGGTGCCAACACTACGAATCCACTGCTCCTGGAGGTTATGTTTCCCATTTTTGTTGCCCTTGTTCTGGTTGTTATTGTTATTATTGTTATAGTTGTTGTTTTTGTTGGATAGGACAGAGAGAAATTGAGAGAGGAGGAGAAGATAGAGAGGAGGAGAGAAAGATAGAGACCTGCAGACCTCTTTACCACTTGTGAAGCTACTCCCGTGCAGGTGGGGTCTGGGGGCTCAAACTGGAATTCTTACACCAGTCTTTGTGCTTTGCACCACATGTGCTTAACCCACTACTACTGTCTGGCACCCTGAACTCAGGCATTTATGTAAGTATACCCTGTCCTCTACTCACTTCCACCTCCTTGACCCCAGAAATAACATTTTACACTGTACACAACTAAACGACAACTATCTTGTGGGACTGCTACAAACTTCCTCAAGATTCCATATATATTTTGAACCACTAATACATTTTATTATTTTTCCAAGAGGCAGGATTAATGGGACCAGAAATCCAGGGATACAAATAGGGGTGGCAGCATCCATCATTATGCCTAGTGTCTCACTGGTGCATTGTAAACATATTTTAATACAATGTCTGTTGTTAACATAATTAAGCAGCAGATAGTCCCTCTGTTCCCAGTATATATAAACCTCCAGTTATCAACTTTCTTCATCAATATGATTCATTTGTGACACATAATCACTTAGAAATTCCATAGTTTACTTTAGGGTTGACTCTTCATGTTATATGTAACATTGGTTTGGAGAAATGTATAATGAAAGTATCTACCATTACAATATTATAGAGTAGTTTTACTATCTGCGTATCTTTGGAAAATTTATCCGAATCCACACATCTATTTTGCAGACTAGCAGGACTATCTGAGCTCTGGGTATCCATAGTTCATGACATAGATAATTCTGTAGTATTACAGAGGGTTTTTTTGTTTGTTTGTTTTGGTTTGGTTTTTTGCCTCCAGGATTATCACTGGGGCTCGGTGTCTGCACTAGGAATCCACTGTTCCTGGAGGCCATTTTTCCCTTTTGTTGCCCTTGTTATTGTTGCTGTCATTGTTATTGGATAGGACAGAGAGAAATTGAGAGAGGAGGGGGAGACAGAAAAGGCGAGAGAAAGACAGACACTTGCAGACCTGCATCACCGCTTATAAGCCACCCCTGCAGGTGTGGGCCAGGGGCTCAAACCAGGATCCTTGTGCCAGTCCATGTGCTTCGTGCCATGTGCGTTTAAACTGCTGTGCCACAGCCTGGTACCCATACAGATAACAAGGTAGATTGGGATCTTTTCTATTAGTACAGTTGACTGTAAACCATTAATTCTCCAACAAAGAAATTTAAAATGAATAAATAAATAAAGAGTGCTTTCTGGAATTCAGCCAATAAAATAAAATAAAATCTTTTGTTCACAAGTATCATATGTACATGGATCTCTCCAATAACAAAACTACACTGAAAGCAATAGTGAGTCTGCTTCTCATCTATTTCAAATAATACCCACCACTGGATATGTACATTATTTTATAAATATTTTTGTCATACTAAAATAGAATTATGTGAATTCAAAACAAAATAAGATTCCAGAGTGTCTCTCTTTTTCTTTTGTGTGTGTGTGAGTGCACACACACACACACACACACACACACACACATACACACACACACCATCAGGGACAAAAGTATGCCTCCCCTTGTATCTAACTTTGAGTCAAGACCGCTGCATGTTCATAAAGTATTTGACATTCTCTTCTCAGAGTAATTATTGTTCAGTTAATTATTGTTCAGTTACAGCTAGAGTTGACATAGGGAACACACCCAGCAAAAATTACATGGCAGCCTCTGTATTTCTCTAGAGAATTTTATGAGTATCTGCATTGCCAGACTCCAGAGAGGCTCTATAATGACTATGTTCTGTCACACTGACAATGCCATAAACAATTACTGCGGTGTGACCATCACTGTAGAAAGATCTCTAACCACGTTTCAGAAAGGGCTTATAGCCAGTCACTAAAATACACTTTCTCCTGCAGAGCTATGCATGGAATCCCATCACTCCAAGTGCTCTGCTTACAGAGAATTGATTAATTTGATTACTTTGCTCAAGGAGAATAAAATACCCCCCCCTTTTTTTCACTTGAGGTAAGGAAATGTTTGCACAATAGCAGAGTACTTACCAAGTAAGTTACGCCGCTTGGCAGCTTCCTATCAGCGTATACATTAGTGTTCTTATTCACAGATAATTTCTAGCAGCCAAGATTGCAGCATTCAGAATCACAACGTGCTAGCATCTGGTCAGAGCTCTCATGACCTCTCCAGTGTTACACTTATCTCCCTACAATGATAAATATATGCAGGAAACAGTTAAATCTAGATCCAATAATAAAACAACACAGTTCAGCAGTTCTATATGAATTTCACATTCAAATTCATGCATGAAAATTGTTTTAAGAGCACAGAAAAAGTTGACATTTTTATTAAGAGCCAATGTTCTCATATATGTCTGTAAAGGATAAATATTTTAATCTTATTTATTTAGTTTTTATAGAGGCAGTCAGGAATTGAGAGGGAAGGGAGGGCAAGATAGAGAGGAAGAGAAATAAAGGGATACCTGCAATACTGCTTGACTATTTGCAAAGCTTTCCCCCTGCTGGTGGGAATGGGGGCTCAAACCTGGGTCCTTGTGCATTGTAACATGAGCATTCAACCAGGTTCAGTCCTCACACCACCATAAAACAGAACAGAGTGGTGCTATGGTCTATCTCCCTTTCCCTCTCCACCCTCTCCCTCTTTCTCTCCCTCCCCCTCCCTCCTTCCCTGACACACACACACACACACACTAAATAAATAAATAAATTCCTATAAAAATAATATATTAAAAGGAATAATGCATTTGATTTGCTATTGATCATTTTCTTCAGCGCTTAACAGATAATGGAGTTTTGACTCCCATGAACATTCAACCCTAGTTAGCATCTGAGTAATTCAAAGGATAATTTTAGACGAATTATAACATTTGTATATGAATAACCCTTCAAGAAAGCAAACTCAATAGATAATAAATAAAATGAATCCCCCATTAGGAGATTGTCAGGTAAAACACAGATCACCTAGTTAAAATTAAATTTGAGATAAAAATCACATTTCAAATTTTAGTATAAAAATGTCCTAAAATTGTGTAGAGCATACTTGAAATCATTTCAATTATATATTCAAATTTTATTTGGACTCCTTTGTTTATTAAAATCAGTAACTATGTTCAATAAGGCAAATGAGAGCTGTGCTTGTAAAAATTTTGCTAACCTACAGTGCCAACTTCACTGCATTTAAATATCTGAAGTTACTTTTTCTTTTCCAGCTTGATAGTGTAAAATATCTAAAACAAATAAAAGGAGATGCTTCACTCAGCAGGTAGTCACCTTGTGAAATTTACTGTCACCATAGGTCACTGGGCTGGATAATTTTATGACCAATAATAACATTTGTCTGAATGCATGCTGAGAAAAGGTAATCAAATCTCACACTTTAGGGAATAAGTTGCTCACTGCAGAGATTGGGAGGGAATGACTCCCTGCACAATTGGGGTATTATGATGAGGCTCACGGTCATTGTCAGAGATTGCCTGCCCTCTTGGATCAACAAAAGCAGAGGATCAATGAGTGCTGTCCCCAAAATGTATGAAAAATTCACTAATAATAATGAAAATAAATGTATCAGTAAAACAATTATGCATAAGTTCATTTAAAATAGAAAACTCATCAAATATGAGGGAATGGTTAATTGAAAGCAATTTTATATGACATTTTAAATAAATCAATTCATTTGTGGAGTCCATATTTTCCCCTTTGGGGTCTGGAATCGAAGAGGGAGAAAGAAGTAGGTTCAGGGAATCAGGTTGTAGCACAGCAGGCTAAGCCCAGGTGGTGCAAAGCACAAGGTCTGGCTTAAGGATCCTAGTTCGAGCCCCTGGCTCCCCACCTGCAGGGGAGTAAATTCACAGGTGGTGAAGCAGGTCTGTATGTATCTATCTCTCCCCTTCTCTGTATTACCCTCCTCTCTCCATTTCTCTCTGTCCTATACAACAACAATGGCATCAATAACAACAACAATAATAACTACAACAATAAAACAACAAGGGCAAAAAATGGGAATACATAAATAAATATTTAAAAAAAAAGAAGTAGGTTCTATAAAGCCCCTCTGGAGAGGGAGCTACCCTTTTCTTTGCAAAGGACTTCTGCTTTTTTGTTTTTATAAGGTTACTCTTAGTTTCATCACATTAAGGTAAAAAGAAATTATAGTTCAAGCTAAACCATATAAAGTTATGAAACAAAGTTATGAAACAATGAGGTTTCTGATTGTTCCAATTTCCATCTCTCTCTCTTTCTCTCTCCCTTTTTTTAATCTCTTTATGAATCTAAACTTGTTATGCTATCTTGATACCTTTTGTCACAAAGAAAACATGATAAATGAATTGATTTCACATTGAAATTAGTTACACTGAGTAGGGTGCTAAGGAGGAAATCCTGGTGTAAAGTGATAGAGAAGGAGAGAAGTAACAAGTACCTCAAACAATGAGTGGCTAATATCAGAATTCCAGAAAATGTATACAAATTCCTGTATTCTTTAAATAATTTTCTATACAAGCCTTCCTAATTTGCTTACTAGAAAGGTTAACACACACACACACACACACACACACACACACATACACACACACACACACACACACACACACACACACATATATATATATATATATATATATATATATATATATTGAGCCCTTCAAATATCTACTTCCTGAATTTGACTGAGGTTGAAAAGAGACACAAGACAAAGACAAATGCAAAACAGAAGGATGATATGTTTCATTCAGTTCTCAGATTCTGAAAGGTCACACTAAATAACATCAAACTAAGGCCCAAAATAATGACTTACTACTTTTGATTATAAACTTTATTACCATTTAACAACTGTCATTGAATTAAATGCAAATAGTAAAGTGATTATCAGAATCAATTTCTAAGTTTAAAAGAAAAGTCTTAGTGGGGAAATAACAATTAGTAGCTTTGGTATCAGTTTTTTCCAATTTCTCAAAGATTAATATACCTCATAAAAATAACATGAAGGAAAAAGGGAAAGTGTGCATTTGAATAAATGGAATGATTACCTGCAGACACAATTGAGCAATTACTCACTGGCTCCATTAAAGTGACACATGTACTAAGTATTTTTTGTTCTAAAACACTTCTAGTTATTTATATATGATTTGTAGTTACTGGAAACAAGCTAAAATGCAAAATTCCATGTGTAACCAGTAAGTTGTTAATTTCATCTTCATCAAGGAAGAAGCTAATTAAAAGAAGAAAATAATTTCTTTGTTTAAAATAACATCTGACATTTAAGTACGGGGGCAAAATGATATAATCAAAGAATCTTATTTATTAGTTTAATGCTGTTATGATAAAAAGGGGTATTTTAATTAAAAGTAAACAGTTTCATGCTAATACTTATTAATTCCATTAATAAAATAAAATTGAAATCAATTTAAAATGTTATAAATACAATATTAAAAACATTACATAGAAAAATATTGTGATTATCACCTTATATAATGACTAGGAACAACATCTAGAACTTTCTGACCCACCTTCAGATATTGTGAATATCAGGGTTAGGCCCATGAATTTACCTTTCTTTTTTTTTTTTAAAGCAAATTAATAATGATTGACAATATTTTAGAATAAGGGGCTTACACTTCCAACCATCAGAGTTCTGTATCCCATCCACACCATTGGAAGGTTTCATATTCTTTTTTTTTTTAATTTATTTAAGAAAGGATTAATTTACAAAACCATAGGGTAGGAGGGGTACAATTCCACACAATTCCCACCACCCAATCTCCATTTCCCACCCCCTCCCCTGATAGCTTTCCCATTCTCTATCCCTCTGGGAGCATGGACCCAGGGTCATTGTGGGTTGCAGAAGGCAGAAGGTCTGCTTCCCCGCTGAACATGGGCTTTGACTGGTAGGTCCATACTCCCAGTCTGCCTCTCTCTTTCCCTAGTAGGGTGTGTCTCTGGGGAAGCTGAGCTCCAAGACACATTGGTGGGGTCTTCAGTCTAGGGAAGCCTGGCTGGCATCCTGATGACATCTGGAACCTGGTGGCTGAAAAGAGAGTTAACATACGAAGCCAAACAAATTGTTGAGCAATCATGGACACAAAGCTTGGAATAGAGGAGAGGAAATGTTAGGGGGGTACTCACTGCAAACTCTAGTGCACTTCTGCTTTCAGGCATACATTTTGCAGTAGTTTACGGATATGTGTGAACATATGCTCTCTCTCACGGAAACTGGTGTATATCTAGGTTTTGGGACTTTGTTAGAAAGTGAACCACCTGAGATGAAATTAGAGTATACTATGAAAGGAAAGGTCTCACCCGAGTAATGAAGTTGAAGGGTTGTCATTCCACACGTGAAGTCTCTGGACACAGTCTGAAGTGAAGCATGTTGAGGTGGCAATCGTTGTGTTGGTTAGGTTGTAATCGTCGGATGCAATATTATTTGATATGGATTGGGAAAGGCATACGGGAAAGTGGGCCCTATCCAATGGTTTCTAGAAGCATATGCCCTTCCAAAACTGAACCAAGAAGAACTACAAAATCTAAATTCACCAATCACAGACAAAGAAATTGAAACCGTTATTAAGAATCTCCCCAACAACAAAAGTCCTGGACCAGATGGCTTCACAAATGAATTTTACAAAACTTTCAGGAAACAGTTAGTACCCATACTTCTTAAGTTTTTCCATAAGATTGAAGAAACAAGAATACTCCCTTCCACCTTCTATGAAGCCAACATCACCCTGACACCAAAAGCTGATAGGGACAGAACAAAAAAGGAAAACTACAGACCACTATCTCTGATGAACATAGATGCCAAAATATTAAACAAGGTTTTATACAGCAACATATCAAAAAGATTGTTCATCATGACCAAGTGGGATTCATCCCAGGAATGCAAGGCTGGTTCAACATCCATAAGTCAATCAATGTCATTCACCACATCAATAAAAGCAAAGCCAAAAACCACATGATTATCTCAATAGATGCAGAGAAAGCCTTTGACAAAATCCAACACCCGTTCATGCTCAAAACTCTACAAAAAATGGGAATAGATGGGAAATTCCTCAAGAGAGTGGAGTCTATATATAGCAAACCTACAGCCAACATCATACTCAATGGACAGAAGCTGAAAGCATTCCCCCTCAGATCGGGGACTAGATAGGGCTGTCCACCGTCACCATTACTCTTCAACATAGTATTGGAAGTTCTTGCCATAGCAATCAGGCAAGAGAAAGAAATCAAAGGAATACAGATTGGAAGGGAAGAAGTCAAGCTCTCACTATTTGCAGATGATATGATAGTATACATAGAAAAACTAAAGAATCCAGCAGAAAACTACTGGAAGTTACTAGGCAATATAGCAAGGTATCAGGCTACAAAATCAATGTACAAAAATCAGTGGCATTTCTTTATGCAAACACTAAATCTGAAGAAGAAGACATCCATAAATCACTCCCATTTACTGTTTCAGCAAAATCAATCAAATACCTAGGAATAAAGTGAAAAGAAAGAAGTGAAAGACTTATATACTGAAAACTATGAGTCACTACTCAAGGAAATAGAAACTGATACCAAGAAATGGAAAACTTTCATATTCTTTATCACTCTGGGAGGGGACCAAATATTTTTATGGGGTGCAGACAGGGGAAGGTCTAGCTTCTATAAATTCTTCTCTGATGAACATGGATGTTGGCATGCCAATCCATACCCCCATCCTGTTTCTATCTTTCCCTGATGGGATAGGACTCTGGGGAGGTGAGGTTCCAGTACATATTGGTGAGGTCATCTGCCCAGGAAAGTCAGGTTGGCATCATGGTAGCATCTGTAACTTGGTGGCTGAAAAGTGAATCTTTCTAAGGAGATTTTGGTGATAATGACACTTCTGGCATAAGAAACACACTTGTAGCAACTATATTTAAAATCTATGCCTTCTTTTAATAACTTGAAATGTCAGGGGGAAATACTTAAATCACTAAGAAATCATATTCTTTACTTTCAAATTAATAGCAAGAGAAAAGAGTTTATTTTAGCATACTATTGAATGCATTCTCAATAATGAGACATTTAAAATAGTTTATTATGGCTACTGTAGCTTAAAGGATATAATGAATGATATTAGAATGCCACTATGCTCAATTAATTTAAAATGACTGAGTCTTCAGTAATATTCTATGCTGTTAAAATGTACTACCTGTGAAATTATTGTATATGTGAAACTATGTAATCTATAACATACATACTAAATATAATAGTAATTATTTCTTTGACTTATATAGAAATCTATTTTTTGCAAATGGATGTGTTTTGACTATAGTGATATAGAATTATATTTTACCTCTGACAATTCTGTCATCTTGTGATGTTAATGTTATTTAGTATTTATTACATAAGTAATAATTTATAAAATAGATATAAAGCACAAAGTTTCACTATTATAACTTTACAAATACTGCACTAGGCAATAGGTTATTAAATATAAATTAATTATAGAAATGTTTTAACAAATATGGGGACTTTGAATTTTTCTTTCTTTAATTGTCACAAGGATTACTGCTGGAACTCAATGCCTGCACAGTAAATCGACTGATCCCAGAAGCATTTTTATTTTCCTTCCTTCCTTCCTTCCTTCCTTCCTTCCTTCCTTCCTTCCTTCACTTTCTTCTTTCTTTTTTTCTTTCTTTCTTCCTCCTTTTCTTCCATCCATCCATCCATCCATCCATCCATCCATCCATCCATCCATCCATCTATCCATCCATCCAATCTTCCTTCCTTCCTTTATTAAATCTTTCTCAATATAGAGACACAGAATAAGAGGCAAGGGGGAGATAGAGACACCTGCAGCACTGCTTCACTATTACCACTACTACTCATGAGGCTACCCCCACCACCCCCACCACACCCCAGATTGGAAGCAGGACTTGGACTTGGACTTTGTGCATGTAAATGTGTGCACTCTACCTGTTGCACCAGTGCTCAGCCCCAAATTACTTCATTGTATTTCAATGTTAAACCCATAATGGTCAAATCTGCTATTTCATTGATTTCTTTGTTTAGTTTCTTGTTCATTGAATCTATTATCTCAATCTCCTTATTCATGTTAAATCTAGTATTATTAGAGAGAGAGATCATAGCCCTAAGAAGAAGGATCCTCATAACTTCTTTAGAAAAGTTTTCTTAAGTTATCTTAAAATCTCAAAGTAGGAAATTAGCATCTTGGTGTTGGGGTCCTGTGGGAAAATCCTTCCCTTCTGAGCCTCAAAGTGGTGTGTGTGTGTGTGTGTGTATGTGTGTGTGTGTGTGTATGGTGTATATGTTATAAAATAGTGGTTTCTTTTTCCTAGAAAGAGAAATCACTTTCCTTTAAGTCATAAGAAAGAAAAAGAGAAGAAATGGTACATACTTTTGATAAAGGGCAAAGAAAGGGTTTTTTCTTAAACCTTCTTAGCTTTTTTGTCAACAGTAGGAATAATTAATGTATAAGAAAGGAAACATTTTGAAAAATACAGAATGTTTCTGAGGCCTGTTTTTGACAGTTCCACTGATATGCAGGAGAATATACAATCTTCCTGCATGACTTAATTCTCCTTAAACCAAAGAAGTTTGCAACAACCTAGATGCTTACCATCTTACAATGAAAAATGTTGGATTTAGTTTTAGATTTTAGGAACAAAAAGTTTTTTATTGAACTATTTTCATAGCAAAATGTTGAACTGAAAATAGAGGAATATAAAAATCCAGAAAACATGGTAATGTGTTATTTATTTATTTATTTTACCTCCAGGGTTATTGCTGGGATTCGGTGCCAGCATTGCGAATCCACTGCTCCTGGAGACTTTCCCCCACCCCCATTTTTGTTGCCATTGTTGTTACTATTGTTATTATTGATGCTGTTGTTGTTGGATAGGACAGAGAGAAATGGAGAGAGGAAGGGAAGACAGAGAAAGATAGGCACCTGCAGACCTGCTTCATGGCTTGTGATGAGACTCCCCTGTGGGTGAGGAGCCGGGGGCTCGAACCAGGACCTTTACGCTTTGCACCACCTGCACTTATCCCGCTGCACTAATGCCCAACCCCTGGTAATGTGCTATTTTTATCAGGTATTATAGAGTGGATTTGGGGACCAGGAGGTGGTAAATCTGGTTAAATGGAAACGTTAAGGTGTGCAAGGACCCAGGTTCAAGCCCCTGGTCCCCACTTGCAGAGGCAAAGTTTCATGAGTAGTGAAGCAGGGCTGCAGATGTCTCTCTATCTCTATCCTTCTCTATCTCTCCTTCCCCTCTCAATTTCTGTCTCTATCCAATAATAAACAAATATATTTTTAATTGAGACAGTAAACTATATCAAAATGTCACTACATGTACAAAAAAGTAAGTGCAAATGGACTACCAAATATTTTTAAACTATACTAGATTATATGGTAGCTTAAATTCTAACAACTTGTCTTTTTTTTCTTTAATTTCTTTTTCTTTTAATATTCTTAGATTCTATCTAGCAAAATCTTTTCTTTAATCTTGTGGAAAAATTGGAGGGAACTTGGATTTGGTCTACAATGGCCATTTACTTTTTCACTGAAGTAAACAAGCCTAATTTTAGAAGCATATATTGTGGTCATTACAACTGTTTCATATGTAGCTATATTATAAAATATCTAGAGAGATTGGATCTTGTTTAGTGTCTATAAGTCCTTCACTTTGTAGATATTTGCTAACTAACACACACAAACATACTTCAACCTTATGGCCAGTAGCACTATCTCACCATCTGTGTGTTTGTATTTTTTAAGTTGAACATACTATGAAACTGTAGCAAAAATATACAACCGAAAGGAAAAATAATGCCTGTTTAAGTAGACTGCTTCTTGGCTTGAAAATCTAGAGTGCCAAACATCATCTGTGCTCTTTTAAAGTAATATTGTTCAAGAAATACATATGAACACTAGTTTCTGGAATTAGGGAATACAGTTAAAATAGCGACAAATACCATTTTTTCAAGATAATGATCAAAGGTACTCCCTAATATTCTCTATTGGATTTTCTTTTACAATATTTCCTGTCTACTTTATATTATCACATATTATAATTTGCATTATTATAATTAATAGTATAATTACTTATAACACACGATTAATGAAAAAAAAGGTTTGATTGTACATATCAGAATTATTTTGTGGTTGTTTTCTCTATAAGTGATTCCCCATACTAAACACCCCACAACAAGTATATTTTTTAAAAAAGTAAATGCATGGACTACTGAATAGTTTTAAAACATACCAGATTACATGGTAGCTTCAACTCTAGGAACTTGACTTTTTAAAAATGTCTTTAAATATTGGTTTATAAATAAAAAATCATTGTGCCTAGTGTATCAACAGAGTACAATATTGGATGAGTTATGTACAATATTGGATGAGTTATGTACACTTTTTTTTTTTTTTTTACCAGAGCACTGTTCAGCTTTGGCTTATGATTGTGCAGGAGCTTGAACCTGGGACTTTGGAGCCTCAAGCATGATGGTCTATTTGCATAACCATTATGCTATTTACTCTCCGCCCATGCATTTTATTTGAGAGTTTTCTCTATTTCTCTGGTTCATGTGATCTATGCACCCAAAAATGGGTCACAGTCACTAAGGCTGAGGAAGGGAAAGAGAAAGAGAAGTACTGAGGTTTTACACTTCTTTTTTTTTTTTTCTCCTCCAGGGTTATCAGGGTAAGTTTAATAGGGGCATAGTAGCCCTTCCTGGAGGAAAGGGAAAAGAAGGAGAAGAGAGTCTCCAGCAAAGAAATGGAGTGGGTCCTTGAGTTAGGTGCTCACATTTAGCAGAAAGTGGGGCCCATATAAAGAGCTCCATCTCTCTTCAGTCTGGGTAGAGGCTTCATAGGCTGTGCCCAGATTCACCCAGTCAGCTGCTATGGTGTCTCTGACTGCACTGGAATTTGTCCTCTGCACAGCTGGGGGTGTGGCATCTTCTGCAGCTTCATGAGTGTTATTTACTTAACTCACTGGAACATCTAGAGCATAGTGTCTTCTGATAAACACGGCGACCAAAGCATTCTTGGTCTTCTGCCTGGGGCCCCTCATCAGAGAGATTGAGAGGAGAGGGGTAAGAAACAGACACACCTGCATTATTGCTTCACAGCTGCCAAAGTCTCTCTAGTGCAGTAACTAGGGGCTTAAACCCTCATCCTTGAACACGGTAAAGTGTAAACTCAATTCGGTGGACTACCACCTGACCTCTACATAGACATTTTTAAAAAAAACAATGAATATATTTTGGTATTTTAGGAAAATTGCAATAGTCAATTTACAATCAAATTTTCTAGATGATGAATTTCTATTTCCGATTTATTGTATATTTGAGAAAACTGGTCTTTGTAGTGTTTTCTAATAAAAACTATACTTAGATTTAGATTATACATTGATATGTAAGATTTAACCATCAGGAAATTAAAATGTAACTACTAACATCACTTGAAAAAAGATCTAATGCTTATAATGTCTCTATAAAATTATGATATTTATAATGTATACTAGTGAAATACAATAATATCACATTTGTCCTGATTTTAAATGTAGTAGATGAATGAAAGAAAAAAAATAAAACAGGAAGGTGCCTAAACTTCTGGGATGTGGTGTCTTTCTGTCTCTATCTGTAAAAGTTATCTGGAGTAGTAAACTCTTGTATGTGGGAGGCCTTGGAAACCATACACACAAACACAGACACACACACAGGACAAAATATGTAAAACTATCATTGGAAAACACTAAGAAATCCCTGAGAGAGAGAGAGAAATCAAACTAATTAACAAACTTATGGTTGCTCTAATTTAAAGCTACATGATGGGGAATAAAAAAGGTGGCCCACATAAACTCAGTAGTTTGAACCAAGAAAACTGAGCTGAGGTATATGCTGAACGGGGCAGGGAGCAGAGAGAGCACATAACAAATTAGAACTGTGTCTACAGATAATTTTTTAATATTCGACTATGTGCTTAGTGTGTAACTAAATAACCTAAAGCCAAGGAAACAAACATCAGAAAGGTTTAGAAGGAAGAATGTCCCATTGATTTGGAGTTTAATTCACAAAACACTGAAGTCACTTCATAGTATTTTGTCACAGTATTGAAAAATAACTTTAGACTAAGTTCAGCTCTTAACCTAACTAGCAAGATACAAAACAACTATTTCTAAATAACTAGAGTAATACAACTACTAATAATAATAGTAATAGATATAGTAATAATAGAAAACAAATGTACTCATCATGCAGAAAATATCCATAATAAGGTAAATTTTGAAACTTATGGTATCCAATTAGATATTACTGGGAATGCTAAGAAACATAGCACAGAGGGTTAAGCGCACATGGCATGAAGCTCAAGGATCAGTGTACGAATCCTGGTTCAAGCCCCCAGCTCTCCACCTGCAAGGGGATCGTTTCACAAGCAGTGAAGCAGGTCTGCAGGTATCTTTCTCTCCCCCTCTGTCTTCCCTTCCTCTCTCCATTTCTCTCTGTCCTAACCAACAACAACAATAGTTATAACAACAATAACAGCAGCAACAAAATGGAAAAAATAGCCTTCAGGAACAGCAGATTCCTAGTGCTGGCACCAAGCCCCAGTGATAACCCTGGAGGCAAGCAAAAAAAAAAAAAAAAAAAAAAAAAGAAATAGGAAACAACAAATGAAAATGAAAACAAAATTGCTAACATAAACAAAATAGAATTGACAATGATATATTTTATAGACAAGGAAATTAAGGCATTCATTATGAATACCATATAAGCAGATGTAAAAATTAAAGACTATAAAACAAAAACTAAACTTCTGTGAAGTAATTCTACTGTTTGAATTGAAAAGTATACTTGATGGAACTGGTGGCAGATTTTGCTTAGCAGAAGATAGCATACTAAATCTGAATACACAACAATTAAATAACAAACTAAGAGAGAAAACACAAAAGTATAAAATAAATAGTATCTGTGAACTGAAGAGCAATTTTAAAGTAGTCTACGTACTGCATATATGTAATTAGAATACTAAAAGGAGGAAAGAAAACAAAAAATAATTGAAGTAATGATAAGATTTTCCAACTTTCAGGCAAATAGTTAACACAGAGATTTAAAGTGATAAACAAAGTCTACACACATATAAAAAAATTCAGGTGTCTCATATTAAAATTGATCCATGTTCATTAAAAGCAGAAACCAAAAAGTGACATAAATAGAATTAATGTAAAGGGTGACAATAGGTATAATATAAATGAGGAGAAATTGTGTAAGCAGAAAGAAAAAGAAGAAAACTAACTGCACATCCTTTCATGTAAATTTATTTTTGGGATAGAGTGAAGACGCTACAGAGAGTGTGAAAGAGACCACAGCATCAAAATTTCCTTCAGTGAGGAAGGGCCAGGCTCAAACCTAGATCACACATGGCAAAACAGCTTAGTATGCTGGCTCATAGTAATTTTAATCCCTGTTTGTGTTGTGCATAAGTGGGCATTAAACCTACAACACACATTGGTATAAGAAGAAATTTAAAAAAGGGAATCAAAGAAGAATTACAAAGTATTCAAACTAAAAGAAAATGAAAGTAAAAAAAATCAACATTTGTGGGATAGTGCTACTAAAGGAGTAAAGAGAGGCAAATTCATAGCACTAGATGCTTACATTGAGAGAAAATATATTAACTTAGTTTGTTTCCATTTTAAGAAAGACATGTCAGAGAAATATAAAATAAGCTGACAAGAAAAACAATAAATCTCTAAAATAAAATTAAATGGAAAACAGAAAATAAGTGAATTAAAGATAATTATTGTAGACAATTATCTTGGAAAATCACTAGACTGAATTTCAAAAAAAGAGATGAGTCTCTCCAGGTAAGTCTCTCTCTCTAAAGAGGGGTTGAGCACAGGAAGACGCATAAATCTCACAAGGTTGGCAGCCATTTAAGCCTTCCCTTCTCCACAGAAAGTCCTACATCTTCCCACCTGAGCATGGCATTCCTCTAAAACATTTAAGCCTGCTCCACTCCATTTTTCTTTACTGTGTCCATTTAGATATAAAGGGATAGGAGGAGATGTTGCTGAGGACTTATTCTGATGCAGTCTCCGCCCCCAGGTTTTTCTATGCCCCGCTAAATCCTAGAGTGCCCCCTTTCAACCAATCCTGGCTCCGCCCCCAGGTTTTTCTATGCCCCGCTAAATCCTAGAGTGCCCCCTTTCAACCAATCCTGGCCCTACACGTCACGCCTGGTTGTCGCCCAATAAAAAGCCCCCTCACCCCTCCCTTCTCTCTCTCTGGGCTCTCGGCTCTCCCTCTCTGAGGTCTCGCTCCCTGCTCTCCCCCCGTGGTCGGCCATTGCTGGCTGGCTCCACGTGGTCTGAACCAAACCTCCCCCCCCATCCTATAATAAAGATCTGTGTACCCCTTTGCTCTGGACGTCCGCTCTCTTCTCCGCGGTGCAGCCCGACACCAGACCACCTCAACAACACTTCATGAGCAGTGATGCAGGACTGCAAATCAGTCTCTGTCTCTCTCTCTCTCTCTTTCCCTTTCTGTCTATCTCTCCCTTCTCAACCCGCCCCCCAGTCTTATCATATAAAATAAAATGAAAGAAAAGAGAAAGGGATAAATGGCTGCCAGAATTGGTGGATTCATAGTGCATGTACCAAGCCCAAGTGATAACTGTGTTGGCAATAAAAAAAAAAATAGGGGACCAGGTAGTGGTGCACCTGGTTAAGTGCACACATTACAGTACACAAGAACCCAGGTTCAAGCCCCTAGTCCCCATCTGCAGGGGGAAAGCTTCATGAATGGGGAAACAGGGCTGCATGTGTCTCTCTCTCCCTTTCTAACTTCCCCTCACCTCTCAATTTCTCTCTGTCTCTACCCAATAATAAATAAATAAATAAATAAATAAGTAAATACAACATTTAAAAAAATTAAAAATAAAACAAATCAGCAATTCCATTTGTAACCATTCCATTGTATTTCCCCTCAAAAAAAATAAAAGCAAAAATTTCTATAAATATTAGTATGCAATATTAATAATAGTTTTATTTGCAATGATCCACAATTGAAAATGACCCAATACTTTCACAATAGGTTAATAGATAAGTAAATTGATAAATATCCCATTGGGGAATACATAAATTAACTATTGACATATTGTTATACATAAATGTATCTCAAGACAAACAAAAGAAGTCAAGCACAAAAACAGTATGAGTTCATTTTTAATAATTAATACTCCACTGTTTTTCTGTTATAAAAGCTTTGTTGTTTGTTTGTATGAGAGAGACTAGAGTACCACTCATTCTTGTTCCCACTGATGCTAAGAATTGAACCTGGGACCTTTGGGACGTTAGGCATATAAATCCTATCTTGCAATACATTGATCTATTTTCCCACAATTTATCATTACACTTATAGAAAATTCAAGCTACTTTATTATGCCAGGGAAATTATCCATGGATATGTAGAGGAAGTGGGGTAAGATGGAGAAAAGTAGAAAAATTACAAAAGAGCAATAAATATTTGGTGAATTATGGGAAGAAAATTACAAGATATATATGAAACAAATAATTGAACATCTTGGTATCTCCATCTTTCACTAAAATTTTGGGGGTCCAGGGTCTTTTGCATGCATGTTTCCACGATTTTCAGGACAATTTTTTCATGCCTCTTATTTCACATAGAGAAAGATACACACAGAGAGGGAGAAAGCCTGCAGAACTGGAGATCCACTTTCTGCTGTAGCATTCCCATAGGATGACAGGGCTCCCACCTGGGGTCCAGTGACATCAGAATGCGCATCTTATCTTTTGGCCCATGATGCTATGCTATTAGTCCTAAACACATCCAAAAACTCTTATTTAACATAACAGTGACATTTCTTTAGTATCCTTCCCATAAATTTGTTATTTTAAAATCAGCTTATTTATTTCACCTTTTAATCTTATGTAAGTAAATAGGGGAACAGAAGAGAAACAAAATGAGCAAATTTATTCATATAGAATAAAGTTCTATAAAACTGTACAAGTAAACTTCTCCTAAGTAATAGATCATATCTTAATTGCATGCATCTCTAGAAGCAGGTTTTATTCCTTTGTTAATTAATCAATCAATCAATTAATTAATTTTTGCCCCCAGGGTTACCCGTGGGCTCCGTGCTGGCACTACAAATCCACTGCTCCTGGCGGCCATTTTTTCCATGTTACTGGACAAGACAGAGAGAAATTAAGAGAGGACAGCGAGAGAGAGACACCTCCAGACCTTCTTCAACGCTTGTGAAGTGACCCCCTTGCAGGTGAGGAGCTGGGGACTCAAGTCCTTTCACTTGGTATTATGTGCACTTAACCCAGTATCCTACCGGCCAGCCTCCAACTTTATTCCTTTGTAATATGAAATTTGGTTTCTATGTACTGGGGACTCAGAAGCATCCTATATGTATTTTCTCATTTAGCTATCCTAGCAAACTTATGGACTAGCATAAGTTTAATGAATAAAATACATGTTTAAGATTACACAGTTATAGGTAGCAGGGGGAAGATTTGAATCCAGAAGTCTGCTAACCAATCCATACTAGCACTTCCAGAATAAATGCAGTGTTACTGTCTTGCATTGGCCTTCAATAAATTCACAAACCAAAATGATGTTTAGAGGCACAATTACTTTTAAGAAACATAGAAATAATGACTCAAAACTACAGCTACGTCAGTATTTCTGAAAATAAAATGAGATCGTTGCTATCATATAAAAGTGGAGTAAAGGTGGATAAAAACAACAGTTCAGTCAAAATGATTTCATTAGGACAAATCTGTGCAGAGATAAAAGAAGCAGATCACTAACAGATTGCAAGTGAAATGAAGAGTGTGTTGAAGTCATTGAATGTGATAACACTTACAGATATGAAAGGTGAAATGCTTTAG
This sequence comes from Erinaceus europaeus, assembly GCF_950295315.1. Lineage (NCBI taxonomy): Eukaryota > Metazoa > Chordata > Mammalia > Eulipotyphla > Erinaceidae > Erinaceus > Erinaceus europaeus. The sequence goes on along the minus strand of NC_080166.1, from coordinate 63,207,632 downwards.
AGGAATAAAAAAAAAAAAGCAGGCAATATATTCTGTCTTAGATAGCACATCAGCAAAAGAAAAAATGCACATTTTGTCTATTCAGCCAACCCATTGATCTCTTTTGAATGTTAAGTCTAATGAGGCAAGTAGGAGAAATGCATAATGGCCCTTACACCTGTGCTTTGCTGTTTAGAATTATTGTGCAGAAATGAATTGTTTTTCCCCCCAAAAGGCCCTATCTCTATGGATACATCCTTTATTACAATGAAAGTACAAAACATACTTATCAAAATAATAAGAATAATTTTCAAAATTGCTATTTTTCAGCATCTTGTAAAGTATTGGTTTTGCTTCTTACAACTAAATAAATGACAATATAGTAAACTTCAAAACACTGTTTTCTTCTACTTCCTTCTATAATGCCAATTTTTACACATTTTGAGGGCTTTTAGTAGTTATTTAACAATAACAGAGCATCAAATAATGAGAGATCATGACTCATACTCTATATAATTCATTTTTAAAGAAAGCATTGGACTATCTCACAACCAACTGAATTCAAATTGATTGCTATAAAAGGAAATAACAACAACAGATACAAGTTTCAAACAGAGGTCATATTTAAGCTTGAAGAAGAATTGTTTATATAGTATTTAATACTGGCACAATTGTTAACCAAATAGAACTAGCCCCCTTTCATGATCTTTACTGAGGTTCCTAGGCATTTAGTAAGCATTCAATGAAAGCTATTGCATCTGTAAATTATAGGAAATCTTAAAAATGTAGGAAAGTAAAAGCAAAAAGATTTATTATAAACAAAATTGTCATTCAAACAAAACTTGATTTTCTTTTTTAAAATTTTTTTATTTAAGAAAGGATTAATTAACAAAACCATAGTGTAGGAGGGGTACAACTCCACACAATTCCCACCACCCAACTCCAATTCCCACCCCCTCCCCTGATAGCTTTCCCATTCTCTATCCCTCTGGGAGCATGGACCCAGGGTCATTGTGGGTTGCAGAAGGCAGAAGGTCTGGCTTCTATAACTGCTTCCCCGCTGAACATGGGCGTTGACTGGTTGGTTCATACTCCCAGTCTGCCTCTCTCTTTCCCTAGTAGGGTGTGTCTCTGGGGAAGCTGAGCTCCAGGTCATATTGGTGGGGTCTTCAGTCCAGGGAAGCCTGGCTAGCATCCTGAAGGCATCTGGAACCTGGTGCCTGAAAAGAGAGTGAACATATGAAGCCAAACAAATTGTTGAGCAATCATGGACACAAAGCTTGGAATAGTGGAGAGGAACTGTTAGGGAGGTACTCACTGCAAACTATAGTGTACTTCTGCTTTCAGGTATATATTTTGCAGTGGTTTATGGATACGTGTGAAGATATGCTCTCTCTCACAGAAACTGCTGTATATCTAGGTTTTGGGACTTTGTTAGAAAGTGAACCACCTGAGATGAAATTAGAGTATACTATAAAAGGAAGGGTCTCACCCGAGTAATGAAAATGAAGGGTTGTTATTCCACACGTGAAGTCTCTGGACACAGTCTGGAGTGAAGCATGTTGAGGTGGCAATCGTTGCATTGGTTAGGTTGTGATCGGTGGATGCAATATTATTTGATATGGACTGGGAGAGACATACGGGAAAGTGGGCCCTATCTAAGGGTTCCAGGACTGGAGGAAGAAGGGGCTCTATAGAGGAGATGTGAGGTTCCTGCTGTCTTAGGGTTCAAAAAGACAATACATAGTTAATGTTATCATCATATTATTGGGTAAGTGGGTTAACTTTGAAAAGTCCTTTTGTTAGGGTTTGCTGTACAGTACCCAGTATCTTGCATATAGCTGTGCTATTGGATGCTTCTGATCTACTTGGTCTAGGCTTTTGAGAGAGTCCGCATATCAAATACACAGACTATATATTAAAAGATTCAGCTTGTATTTTGAAAAACTTTGAGACATACAATTGATTTTCCCCCTCTCATATTAATTAACTAGTGATTTATATGTCTACATTTTGCTAGTAGTGTACATAAACACCATTCCCACCACCAAAAGACTGTGACCCATACCTCCCACCCACTCCCACCCCTCACTGGCCCAGGAAGCTACATGTCTACCCCTCACCACTGGGTTTTTACTTTGGTGCCCTACTTACAATTTGATCAGGTCCTGCTTTTAGTTTCCCTTTCAGATCTTCTTACTCAACTTCTGTTGATGAGTGGGATCATCCCATACTCATCTTTATCTTTCTAACTTAGCTCACTTAACATAATTCCTCCTAGCTCTGTCCAAGATGGGTGAGAGAAGGTGGGTACATCATTCTTGATAGCTGCAAAGTATTCCATTGTGTATATATACCACAGCTTTCTCAGTCACTCATCTGTTGTTGCGAACCTTGATTGCTTCCAGGTTTTAGCTATTATGAATTGTGCTGCTATGAATATAGGAGTACACACCTCTTTTTGGTTGGGTGTTATGGAGTCCTTGGGGTATAACCCCAGGAGAGGAATTACTGGATCATATGGAAGGTCCATTTCTAGCCTTCTGAGAGTTTTCCAGACTGCTCTCCACAGAGGATGTACCAATTTACATTCCCACCAGCAATGTAAAAGGGTTTCTCTGTACCCACTACCTCTCCAGCATTTGTTGCTGCTGTCCTTTTTGAGTTATGCCATTCTTACAGGAGTGAGGTGGTATCTTAGTGTTGTCTTAATTTGCATTTCTCTGACAATCAGTGACCTAGAGCAGCTTTTCATATGTTTGTTAGCCTTTTGGATCTCCTTTGTAGTGAATGTTTTGTTCGTATCCTCTGCCCATTTTTGGATGGGGTCATTTGCTTTTTTGGTGCTAAATTTGCTGAGCTCTTTATATATTTTGGTGATTAGTTTCTTGTCTGATGTATGGCATGTGAAGATCTTCTCCCATTCTTTGAGGGGTCTCTCTGTTTGTTTAATAGTTTCTCTGGATGTGCAGAAGCTTTTCAATTTGATGTAGTCCCATTGGTTTGTTTCTGCTTTAGTCTTCCTTGCAATTGGGTTTGATTCATCAAAGATGTCCTTGAGGTGTAGGTGGGAAAGTGTTTTACCAATGTATTCCTCTAAGTATTTGATTGTTTCTGGTCTGACATCTAGGTCTTTGATCCATTTGGAGTTGATTTTTGTTTCTGGTGAGATAAAGTGGTTCAATTTCAATCTTCTGCGTGATACAACCCAGTTTTCACAGCACCATTTATAGAAGAGAGCTTCCTTTTTCCACTTAATCCATTGGGCTCCCTTATCAAAGATTAGATGTCCATACTTGTGGGGATTTATTTCTGGGCTTTCAATTCTGTTCCACTGGTCTGTGTGCCTATTTTGTTCCAGTATCATGCTGTTTTGATTATGATGGATTTATAATATAGTTTAAGGTCTGGGAGTGTGATGCCTCCATTTCTGTTTCTTTTCCTCAAGATGGTTTTGCCAATTCTAGGTGTTTTCCTGTTCCAGATAAATGATTGTAGTGTTTGTTCTATTCTCTTAAAGGAGCTTGGTGGAACTTTGATGGGTATTGCATTAAATTTGTATATGGCTCTAGGGAGAATATTCATTTTGATGATATTTATTCTTCCAATCCATGAGCATGGGATATCTTTACATTTCTTGGTATCAGTTTCTATTTCCTTGAGTAGCGACTCATACTTTTCAGCATACAAGTCTTTCAATTCTTTTTTTTTTATTTTTTTATTTAAGAAAGGATTAATTAATAAAACCATAGGGTAGGAGGGGTATAACTCCACACAATTCCCACCACCCAATCTCCATTTCCCACCCCCACCCCTGATAGCTTTCCCATTCTCTATCCCTGTGGGAGCATGGAACCAGGGTCATTGAGGGTTGCAGAAGGTAGAAGGTCTGGCTTCTGTAATTGCTTCCCCGCTAAACATGGGTGTTGACTGGTCGGTCCATATTCCCAGTCTGCCTCTCTCATTCACTAGTAGGGTGTGTCTCTGGGGAAGCTTAGCGCCAGGACATATTGCTAGGTTCTTCAATTCAGGGAAGCCTGGCCAGCATCCTGATGGCATCTGGAACTGCAAACTCTAGTGTATTTGTGCTTTCAGGTATATATTTTGCAGTAGTTTATGGATACCTGTGAACATAAGCTCTCTCTCACAGAAAATGGTATATTATCTAGGTTATGGGACTTTGTTAGAAAGTGAACCACCTGAGATTAAATTAGAGTCTACTATGAAAGGAAAGGTCTCACCTGAGTAATGAAGCTGAAGGGTTGTCATTCCACACGTGAAGTCTCTGGACACAGTCTGAGGTGAAGCATGTTGAGGTGGCAATCGCTGCGTTGGTTAGGTTGTGATCGGCAGATGCAATATTATTTGGTATGGATTGGGAGACGCATACGGGAAAGTGGGCCCTATCCAAGGGTTCCAGGACTGGGGGAAGTAGGGGCTCGATAGTGGAGATGTGAGGTTCCTGCTGTCTTAGTGTTCTAAAAGACAATCGATAGTTAATTTTATCATCACATTATTGGTAATTGGGTTAACTTTGAAAATTCCTTTTGTTAAGGTTTGCTGTAGTGTATCCAGTATCTTGTATATAGCTGTGCTATTGGATGCTTCTAATCTACTTGGTCTAGGCTTTTGAGAGAGTCTGCATATCAAATACACAGCCTATATATTAAAAAGATTCAGTTTGTGTTTTGAAAAACTTTGAGACATACAATTGATTTTCCCCCTCTCATATTAATTAACTAGTGATTTATATGTCTACATTTTGCTAGTAGTGTACATAAACACCATTCCCACCACCAAAAGACTGTGACCCATACCTCCCACCCACTCCCACCCCTCACTGGCCCAGGAAGCTACATGTCTACCCCTCACCACAGGGTTTTTACTTTGGTGCCCCACTTACAATTTGATCAGGTCCTGCTTTTAGTTTCCCTTTCAGATCTTCTTCCTCAACTTCTGTTGATGAGTGGGATCATTCCATACTCATCTTTATCTTTCTGACTTTGCTCACTTAACATAATTCATTCTCGCTCTATCCAAGATGGGTGAGAGAAGGTGGGTTCATTGTTCTTGATAGCTGCATAGTAGTCCATTGTGTATATATACCACAGCTTTCTCAGCCACTCATCTGTTGTTGCAAACCTGGATTGCTTCCAGGTTTTAGCTATTATGAATTGTGCTGCTATGAACATAGGAGTACACACCTCTTTTTGGTTGGGTGTTATGGAGTCCTTGGGGTATAACCCCAGGAGAGGAATTACTGGATCATATGGAAGGTCTATGTCTAGCCATCTGAGAGTTTTCCAGACTGCTCTCCACAGAGGATGTACCAATTTACATTCCCACCAGCAATGTAAAAGGGTTTCTCTGTACCCACTACCTCTTCAGCATTTGTTGCTGCTGTCCTTTTTGAGTTATGCCATTCTTACAGGAGTGAGGTGGTATCTTAGTGTTGTCTTAATTTGCATTTCTCTGACAATCAGTGACCTAGAGCAGCTTTTCATATGTTTGTTAGTCTTTTGGATCTCCTCTGTAGTGAATGTTTTATTCATATCCTCTGCCCATTTTTGGATGGGGTCTTTTGCTTTTCTGGTGCTAAGTTTGCTGAGCTCTTTATATATTTTGGTGATTAGTTTCTTGTCTGATATATGGCATGTGAAGATCTTCTCCCATTCTGTGAGGGGTCTCTCTGTTTGTTTAATAGTTTCTTTGGATGTGCAGAAGCTTTTCAATTTGATGTAGTCCCATTGGTTTGTTTCTGTTTTAGTCTTCCTTGCAATTGGGTTTGATTCATCAAAGATGTCCTTGAGGTGTAGGTGGGAACCTGTTTTGCCAATGTTTTCCTCTAAGTATTTGATTGTTTCTGATCTGACATCTAGGTTTTTGATCTATTTGGAGTTGATTTTCGTTGCTGGTGAGATAAAGTGGTTCAATTTCAATCTTCTGCATGTTACAACCCAGTTTTCCCAGCACCATTTATTGAAGAGAGCCTCCTTTTTCCATTTAATCCTTTGGGCCCCCTTATCAAAGACTAGATGTACATAGGTGTGGGGATTTATTTCTGGGCTTTCAATTCTGTTCCACTGGTCTGTGCGCCTATTTTTGTTCCAGTACCATACTGTTTTGATGATGATGGCTTTACAATCTAGTTTAAGGTCTTGGAGTGTGATGCCTCCATTTCTGTTTCTTTTCCTCAAGATGGTTTTGGCAATTCTAGGTGTTTTCGTGTTCCAGATAAATGATTGTAGTGTTTGTTCTATTCTCTTAAAGAAGCTTGATGGAACTTTGATGGGTATTGCATTAAATTTGTATATGGCTCTGGGGAGAATATTCATTTTGATGATATTTATTCTTCCAATCCATGAGCATGGAATATCTTTCCATTTCTTGGTATAAGTTTCTATTTCCTTGAGTAGTGACTCATAGTTCTCAGCTTACAAGTCTTTCACTTCTTTGGTCAACTTTATTCCTAGGTATTTGACTGATTTTGCTGAAACAGTAAAAGGGAGTGATTTCTGGATCTCTTCTTCTTCAGATTTAGTGTTTGCATAAAGAAATGCCACTGACTTTTGTATATTGATTTTGTAGCCTGATACCTTGCTATATTGCCTAATAACTTCCAGTAGTTTTCTGCTGGATTCTCAGGTTTTTCTATGTATACTATCATGTCATCTGCAAATAGTGAGAGCTTGACTTCTTCCCTTCCAATCTGTATTCCTTTGATTTCTTTCTCTTGCCTGATTGCTATGGCAAGAACTTCCAATACTATGTTGAAGAGTAACAGTGACAGTGGACAGCCCTGTCTAGTCCCCGATCTGAGGGGGAATGCTTTCAGCTTCTGTCTATTGAGTATGATGTTGGCTGTAGGTCTGCTCTATATAGACTCCACTCTCTTGAGGAATTTCCCATCTATTCCTATTTTTTGTAGAGTTTTGAGCATGAATGGGTGTTGGATTTTGTCAAAGGCTTTCTCTGCATCTATTGAGATAATCATGTGGTTTTTGGCTTTGCTTTTATTGATGTGGTGAATGGCATTGATTGACTTATGGATGTTGAACCAGCCTTGCATTCCTGGGATGAATCCCACTTGGTCATGATGAACAATCTTTTTGATATGTTGCTGTATCCGGTTGGCCAAGATCTTGTTTAATATTTTGGCATCTATTTTCATCAGAGATAGTGGTCTGTAGTTTTCCTTTTTTGTTCTGTCCCTATCAGCTTTTGGTATCAGGGTGATGTTGGCTTCATAGAAAGTGGAAGGGAGTATTTCTGTTTCTTCAGTCTTATGGAATAGCTTAAGAAGTATGGGTATTAACTGTTTCTTGAAAGTTTTGTAGAATTCGTTTGTGAAGCCATCTGGTCCAGGACTTTTGTTGTTGGGGAGGTTCTGAATAACAGTTTCAATTTATTTGTCTGTGATTGGTGCATTTAGATTTTGTAGTTCTTCTTGGTTCCGTTTTAGAAGGGCATATGCTTCTAGGAATTGTTCCATTTCTTCCAGATTCTCTAGCTTGGTGGCATATAGTCCTTTATAGAAGTTTCGCAGGATTCTCTGGATTTCTGTGGTGTCAGTTGTGATATCTCCCCCATCGTTTACAATTCTATTAATTTGAGTCTTCTCTCTTTTTGTTTGGTGAGTCTGGCTAGGGGTTTGTCAATTTTGTTTAATCTTTCAAAGAACCAACATTTGGCTTCATTGATCTTTTGTATGGTCCTTTTATTTTCGATGTTGTTTATTTCTGCTCTAACTAGTGATTTCTGTCCTTCTGGTTGCTTTAGGGTTCCTTTTTTCCTCTTCCTCTAAGTCCTTGATGTGTGCAATAAGGTCGTTCATTTGAGCTTCTTCTTGGTGTTTAATATGTGATTGTATGGCTATAAGTTTCCCTCTCAGTACTGCTTTAGCTGTGTCCCAGATATTTTGATAGGTTGTGTCTTCATTTTCATTTGTTTCCAGGAACATTTGAATTTCCTGCTTGAGTGACTCTCTTACCCAGTGGTTCTTAAGGAATATGTTGTTTAGTTTCCAAATTCTGTGACTTTTAATAATTTTCTGTTTGTTGTCAAATGTTAGTTTTACTCCACTGTGTACTGAGAAGATACTTGGGATGATTTCAATGTTCTTGAATTGATTGATGCTCTCTTTGTGGCCTAACATGTGGTCTTTCCTTGAGTATGTGTTATGTGGATTTGAAAAGAAGGTGTATTCCAGTTTTTGGGGGTGGAGGAGTCTGAAAATGTCCAAGGTGTCTAGTCTGTCAATCTCTTCATTCCATTCTCTTGTATCGTCATTGGTTCTCTGCTTTGTTGATCTGTCTAAGTGTGAGAGTGGGGTATTGAAGTCTCCCACTATTATTGTATTACTATTGATGTATTTTTGAAATTCTTTCAGTAGATGCTTAATGTATTTAGATGGTCCCTCATTGGGTGCATAGATGTTAATAATTGTTAAGTCTTCTTGACTGATTGTTCCTCTGATCATTATGTAGTGTCCTTGCCTATCTTTTATTACTTTATTTAATTTAAAATCTATTGTGTCTGAGATGGGAATGGCTGTTCCTGCTCTTTTTTGTGGTCTGTTATCCTGTATGATAGTTTTCCATCCTTTCACTTTAAGTCTGTGTTTATCTTGTTGTGACAGATGGGTTAGTTTAAGCCATTGACATTTATTGATATTATGGAATTAATGTATTGTAGTTCCATTGTTCAAAAAAAATTTTTTGTTTGCTCTGATATATTGCAAGTATTATACTGATGTTCTTATTTATATAAGGTCTTTTAGAACCTCTTTCAAGGCTGGCTTGGTGATGCTTGCCTCCTTTAACTGTTGTTTGTCTAAGAAGGTTTTGATCCCTCCATCTAATTTAGATGAAAGTCTAGCAGGATATATTATCCTTGGTTGAAACCCTTTTTCATTCAGGGCTCTATAGATATCTTGCCATTCCCTTCTGGCTTTTAGAGTTTGAGTGGAGAAGTCTGCAGATAATCTTATGGGTTTTTCCTTATATGTGACTTTTTGTTTCTCTCTTGCAGCCTTTAGGATCCTTTCTTTATCCTTACTTCTTCTCATTGTGACTATGATGTGTCTTGGTGTCTTCAGGTCTGGGTTGATTCTGATTGGTCCTCTCTTGGCCTCTTGATTCTTGATGTCCTTTCTGTTATTCAGTTCTGGGAAATTTTCTTCTATTATTTCCTCTAGAAAGTTTGCTTCCCCTTCCTCTCTTTCTTCCTCTGGCAGGCCAATTATGCAAATGTTACTTCTTTTGAGATCATCCCATATTTCTCTGTTGTTGTTTTCAGGTTCTCTCAATGTCTTTTAAGCTCTTTCACCTCTTTCTTCATTTTCTCTAACTCATCCTCTGTCTGACTAATTCTATTTTCTGCTTCTGTTAGTCTGCTTTCCCTTGCCTCAGCTTCTTTCTTCATTATAGCTATTTCTGCTTTCAGTTCTCTAATTGCCTCAAGATAATCAGTATTTTCCTTGGGGGTCTCAACTGTTTTTTCCCTAATACTGCCATTCTTTTCCTCCAGTGTTGTTTTCATTTCTGTGATTAATAAGTTTATTATTGCTTGCATACTTTTCTTATCTATGATTACTTCTGGCTGATTTGTAGTTTCTTCTGGGCTCTTGTCTTCATTCATTGGAGTAGCAGTTTTATTTGTTTTTGATCTACCCATTTTTTTGATTTATGTGTTTCTTTTTTTATATATGCTCTGTTGTTCCTCAGTTGTTGTGTCTTGAGTACAAGCAAGACTGTACTAAATACCTTTATGACAATTGCACTCATCAACCTCAGTAATTACAATAGCAACTGAAGCAAGTATTGAAGCAGTTTAATCGTTACCAATTAGCCAAACAATTTATCCAGTCCATGACAGAATAGTAACCAAATCCCAGTGAATAAGAAAGAGAAAAGAATGAAGGGATAGCAAGAATAGACAGTTATGCAAATCTACTTTCCACTGTATATTCTAGGGGTAACAAGAGGGGAAAGGAACTAGAGCAGAGATACACACATAGAAAGTCCACTCTGAGTTAGATTTCTTTCCCAAAATAATTCACAAATTCAGAAAGGCAAAGAAGAAGGAAGGAAGAAGTGTATGACAAGATAAAAAAAAAAGATTTTTTTAAAATTTTTATTTATTTATTTTCCCTTTTGTTGCCCTTGTTGTTTTATTGTTGTAGTTATTATTATTGTTGTTGTTGTTGAATAGGACAGAGAGAAATGGAGAGATGGAGGGGAAGACAGAGAGGAGGAGAGAAAGATAGACACCTGCAGACCTGCTTCACCGCCTGTGAAGCGACTCCCCTGCAGGTGGGGAGCCAGAGGCTGGAACCCAGATCCTTCTGCTGGTCCTTGCGCTTTGCGCTTATTAATTTATTTTTAATTTAATTTAATTTAATTTTTTTGATTAGCTAGGATGGGAAGGGAGGGTAGAGGAGGTAGGATTAAGGAGACAAGCTGCTCCCACAATAGATCAGATGCCCACTACCCTAGCACTGAAATATATGCTAAGAATTAATTCTGATCAACCTAAATGGGGGGAAGATATATGCCTTTATATAATATTAATAGTAAAATAGAGCAGGGTAAAAAAAATAAAATAAAAACCCTATCCCAGATTACCTCAAACCTTGTGATCCTCTGATTGTGATCTTGCTGATTGTTAAGAATGAGAAAAAAAAAAAACTCAGGACTAGACAAGGATAGCTGAAATAGACAGTTATGCAAATCTACTATCTACTGTATATTCTAGGGGTGGCTAAATGAGGAAGGGAAGTTGAGCAGAGACACTCGCAGTGAGAGTCCACACTGAGTCAGAATTCTTCCCCAAAATAATTCCCAAATGTGTATCAGTTAATTCAAAAAAAAAAAAATCACACTGTTTGGTGGTGTGGGGGCTGGGTCCTGTGGCTTTGGAAGCTTTAGGATTAAGGAAGAAAGGATGAGAAGAATGAGAAAAAGAGAGAGAAAAAAGAAAGATATAGAGAAAAAGAAAAAGATAAGAAAAAGAACAGTCATAAAAGAGCAGTGAAAGGAAAGGTTTTTTTTAAAAATTTATTTATTCTTAATTATTTAATTAGCTATGAGTGGTGAGGTGGGGGGGGGGGGTTGGCTACTTAGAAAGAAAAAAGGCCAGAAGTTTCAGAAGGGTATAGACTTAGAATGAATGATACTCCCTGTTGGGACAGGAATTTGGTAAAGATAAAAGCTCAGCAGGGGAGCCTGCTAGGAGCTGGTCCCCAGGTACTGGTCCCCAGGGACTGGTTGGGGGAGGAGGCAGAGGTATGCTTAAAAATTAAAAGGAAAAAAATTTTCCCATTTTTTCCTACTCTCATTCTTAACCCAAATTAAGTTATAGTCACCTCCTTGGTGTCACCGCTAGGACCCCTTATTGACTGGCCTACTAAAGGCAGAAAATCCTACGGTTTCCAGGAGGTGTGGTCAGAGCTCAAGGCACTAGCAGCTTCTCAGTCCGTCATCTTCCAGGAACCTCACAAAACTTTATTTTTATGCTGTATATCTTCCTGATTTTCATGTTGAAGTAGGAGATATTTTACATGACAAATTTTTTCTGCCTTTATTGATCCAATGAAACTGGAAACATTTTTCCTACTCTTAAGTATTCTTTTAAAACAAGACGATAGCAGACATGTGTTAAGAGTCACATTTTCCTGTAATTGATGTAACCTCATACATGTAGTTACTTACCCCTCTGCATAATTATAAATCATTTTAGTGTAACTCAGCTAAATGCTTTGGAATACTTTAGAATTCTTGATATATATTTTTATTATATATAACAATTTATTTTTTAATTTAATTATATTTATTTTAGCTTTTGGTAGCCTTGTTGTCTTTTTATTGTTGTAGTTATTACTTTTGTTCTTGTTGTTGGATAGGACAGAGAGAAATGGAGAGAGGAAGGGAAGACAGAGAAGGTGAGAGAAAGACACCTGCAGACCTGCTTCACCGCCTGTGAAGCAACTCCCCTGCAGGTGGGGAGGCGGGGCTCAAACCGGGATCCTTATGCTGGTCCTTGTGCTTTGCTCCATGTGCGCTTAACCCGCTGCGCTACCGCTGGACTCCCTAAAATTTCTTAATTAATTCACTCAAAATGTTCCTTCTCTAAAAATTTTTGCTCACAGAAAGAAGTACCCAAATCTCTTTCTCTCCCCCCTTCTTGATTTGGATATATCTCTTTCGAGTGTCTTCTAATTACCACTTCTATCACAACAGTCCTAAGGACAAGACAAAATAATTGTACTATGGAAGCCTCAGCGCAACCACTTAATCTACAGAATATTCATCAGTGCGTAACCAATTCTATAGTTTACGATATGAAATAGGGAGGTAAGATTGGAGTGCTGACATAGGTAGGGCTCTGCATTTCTTTTGAGTAAGACAGAACATTTCAAAGACCCTCTTCTAGATTCATTGTTCCTCACTAGCATTACGTAACTTTCAATTCCTTGGCATTCTTCAAAGTGTACCTATTAAAAGTCCCCACAATGACCCTGGGTCCATACTCCCAGAGGGATAGAGAATGGGAAAGCTATCAGGGGAGGGGATGGGATATGGAGACCGGGTGGTGGGAATTGTGTGGATTTGTACCCTTCCTATCTTACGGTTTTGTTAATGTCTCCTTTCTTAAATAAATAATTTAAAAAAAAAAAAGAAAGAAAGGTGGGAGGTGGGGGGTGGGTGTGGAGGACCGGTGCCAGCGATAGCACAGCGGGTTAAGCCCACATGGCTGCAAAGTGCTAGGACCAGCATAAGGATCCCAGTTCCAACCCGATTCCCCACATTCAGGGGGGTCGCTTCATAGGCGGAGAAGCAAGTTTTCAGGGGTCTGTCTTTCTCTCTCCCTCTCTGCCTTCCCCTTCTTTGTTCGATTTCTCTTTGTTCTATCCAACAGTAATAATAACAACAACGGAAAAAACGGCCACCAGGAGCAGTGGATTCGTAATGCAGGCACCAAGTTCCTGTGATTAAACCTGGAGGCACAAAAAATGAAGAAATAAATACAGATTTGACTGTATGATTCTTTTAGAAACAATACTATATTCTTGGTATTGTAATCTCCTAAAGTACAAAATGATAAATTCAGTGTAAGAAGCATATTTCATGTTATATTATGTATGTATGTATAATATATATGTAGAGAGAGGTAGATAACTTAATGACATTTTAATATTCAGCTCCCACATCTGAATTAATACACCTGTAATGAAACTTTTATGTCGCAAATCAAGTGTGTGTGTGCGTGTGTGTGTGCAATGTAACAGCTTATAGGATTACTATTTTCTTTTCAAATGTTTAATCATTCTACCCTGTATCCACAGAGTACTTCTACCTCTCTTCTTACTGTGAAAAAGAATTTTCACTAATTTTATAAGCAGTGAATTTCACCCTACTTAAGGAAGTCATAACATACATTGTGTTGTGTTGAGTTTAAAACCGATTTAAGCATCTTAAGATAATAGTGGCTTGGTTTTATTTATTTATGTTTATTGGTTTACTTATTTTTGTTTTGCATTATTTTGTTTTGTCTTGTTTAAAACCTAGGCCTCTTGCAGGGACTATTCAAGGCTTCCTTCTGTCTCCTGGGATATTTTTTTCAGAGATATAGAGATAGATGGCATATGAGTTGACAGACAGGATGATGACAGATGACAGATAATAGAGAGACAATGGAACCCGAGTGACACCAATGCTGTAGCACTGCCATGGTGGGGTGTTGGGACTTGAACTTGGACCCTGGACATGGAAAACGCATGTCCTACCTGGTCAGCTTTCCCTTATTCCTCAACATTTTTATTTATGTGATGTTCATTCTCACCTCTTAGTAGCACTGATGCATGATATGAAATCTTTCTCTTTTATAAACAAATAATCCTTAAATTAATAATTTATAGTTTATGTTACAATTCATTAAAACTGTGATGTGAATAACCAACAATAGGGATGTTTCTTTTTCTATTATCATTTTACAAAATTATAGAATTACAGGGTATTATATCCATATATACTTGTATGAAGTCACTGCAGCTGATTTATTTTTGCTTTTCTGTTTGTTTGCTCATTTTGGACATTACTCAAGAAGTCTCAGTAACTTTAGTAGTGGATTTTACCACAATTTTGTAGATTAGATTTTTCTGAAAATTTGATCTTATTGAAAGGATATGCCACAAAAACAAATACCAATTGATTTCTAATTTACTAGGAAAATTACTAACAGTTCCTATAGCCCCATAAAGTTTTCTTTCCCATAGCCCCATTCTTCCTATTTCATCATTGTGTCAACTCCTATATAGCAAAACATGGAGAAAGACTAGGTCCATAGGTGTGCAGAATTTACTGTTATGTTATAATATTGTGGTGACCATTCTGATAATAATCAAAGTTGTTTTTGTTAATCATCACTTCTCAAAAATGGTTTAATTTTACTAAGCAAAATAGATAAAATTAATTTTGATATACCTGGGGAAAATGTCATGGTATTATATTAGTTTTATCCTTAATTAGCACATAAGAATGATAGTATATGAAATTAAAAAAAAAATTAACAGTGTACCATGAATGTTATTGCTTTCTCCTAAAACTAGATTGAATAAATTAATAGCATGTTAGGTACATTTTATGTTTATGTATTTAAATGGGCTTGGCTCTAATTGCATTAATGAATCTTTTTTATATCCTTTTACATAATTTGTCTTATCTATAGTTTTTAAAAGAAAATCAAAACTGAAACATTGCCATGTCATTAACAAGGTCAAATACATAATTAACATTTGTATAGTATATATCACTATGTAATGAAGTTGTATTAACACCATTTGAAAAGGATATAGACGGGATGGGCTTGAAGTTGACAGATGGGAGCATAGAATTTAAAAGCTTAAAATCTGCAAATGAAATATTTTTCTAAATGCCAGTCAAATATCCAGTTCAATAATATTGTAGCAGATATTGCAATTCAGTGTATAAGTAGAGAGTCAATTGTATTAATCATGAAATTTCAAGCATTCATGTAAAAAATGTTATGTGATAGAGAAGGTCTAGTTTTCAGTCTTTGTTGATTTATGCTAATTGTACAAATGTACTTTCTGATCTTTGGTTCTTTGTTTTATTTTTCTTCATTACCTTTATTTGCTTATTGGATAGAGACAGTCAGAAATTGAGAAAATGGGGGACGTAGAGAGGGAGAGAGACAGAGAGACACCTACAGCACTGCTTCACCACTAGTGACGTTTTCCCCATGCAGGTGGGGGCCTGGGTCTCGAACCCAGCTCCTTGCACACTGTAACATGTGCGCTCAACCAGGTGCACCACCACCTGGACCCTGACCTTTGGTTCTTTTATACAAGGAGAAGTCACTGGTATTTTTCCCTAAATTAATATAAATATTTATTGTTTTGTTTATTTATTTATTTTAAAATATATATTTTTTAGTTTGAAGTTTTGAATCTGTTGATCCCTGATTAGGCCTTTTACTAAATTGAGAGAAGAAGATTGGAAAGAGGAATTAATGTTTTGTCCTATATTAACATAACAGGATTACTCTGCATAAAATATGTTTGAAATGACCCCTAATCATAGCCATCCTTTGCTTGACATTCCTTCCCTTACTAAATTACATAGTTACTCATTAAGATATGTAATTTTTGCATTTGATTACCTTTTCTGCTTCTTCCACACTCCAGGAGCAAGGCCTATCACCCAGTTACCTCTTTTGAGACTTACTCTTGCCATTATTTTACATTCATTTCACAACTACTCTATACAATTTCTCACTATTTCACAACCTTTTTTAAATGAACTATGGAATGTTATTGGTATGATAACCATATATGTTTTTTAATTTACTGCCTGATCCCTGACTGCTGCTCAACACAATTTTAAGAAGGAAGGAAGGAAGGAAGGGAGGGAGGGAGGGAGGGAGGGAGGGAGGGAGGAAGGAAGGAAGGAAAATTAATAATCTGCTTCTATACAGCACCTGCCTTATGTGTTTACTAACAGCTAATGAAATAAAAATAACACAGAAAGGTTTTTTTAACACTTCATTTGAAAACAATATTTACTGAATACTTATTATTTAGAAAAAAAACCTATTTGGAACACTAGTAATATAACAGTAAAGATTGATTAGATATATAGACTGGGTTCCAGTGATCTCATTTAGTATATAATCCAGAAAAATAGAGAAAATGTGAAAAATATGTCAATATTAGTAGTATTTTATCAGTATAATATGAGTAAAAATAAAATCAGCGTAGAGGGCTGTATTGCAAAAGCCATAAGCAGCACATGTTATGGAAATTCAAACAGTTGTATAGTTAGGGTTATTAAAAAATAGTTTAATCTGGGGATCGGAGGGTAGCGCAGCAGGTTAAGCACACACAGCACAAAGCGAGTGCAAGGACCTGCTCAAGGATCCTGGTTCGCTCCAGGCTCCCCATCTACAGTGGGGTTGCCTCACAAGCAATGAAGCAGGTCTGCAGGTGTCTATCTTTCTCTCACCCTCTCTGTCTCCCCCTCCTCACTCGATTTCTCTCTATCTTACCCAACAACAATGACAGCTATAAGAACAATAATAATAAAACAACAAGGGCAACAAAAGGGAAAAAAATAGCCTCCAGGAGCAGTGGATTCCTGGGGCAGGCACCGATACCCAGAAATAACCCTGGATACAAGAAAAAGTTTAATCTTTCTGATTTAAGTTTTGTATAAAATTACACATATGATTTAATTTTTGAGTTGATCAGATAAAATATACTATATATTTTAAGTGTAAAGATTATGATATTAATTTCCTACTATTATATTTTTGTTTTAAATGTATGCAATCTACCTCATGTAACACCATATAATAAAAGTTGTTGGTTCTGAGTGTTTCTACTTGTAACTAAATTTAGCTAAATATCTCTATCATAAAACACAAGGATTATTTAGAATGAGAAGCACTGAAAATTCTCAGAGTGATGGAAAACACATATGCACATATCTCCAGGTCCACATATCCATTCTGTCTTAAACAGTTTGGTGTCTGATATATTTAGAGGCTAGATGGTAGAAAAAAATGACCTTAAAGTATGCAGAATGTTTGGAACTTGTGATTTCAGGGGATGAATAAGTCAAAAATTCTATATCGTTGAATTTTGTTTCCAGAATGTTAACTGCAAAGCAAGTTATATATAGCAGTAAATGCATGCTTAATTTGTGCAGAAATCATGGTGTGATGAATACAATTAAGAGCCTCGGAGGGAATAATTATATTACTGCATAAAGCTGGTAGTTCTCAAATTGCTTGGTGCCTGGACTTTAAATTGGCCTGATTTCCTGTTGTGAAAGTCATCCACTTCGGCAACACAACTGCAGCAGGAATGGCAAATTTTCAGAGTCACAAAGAAAGCATATTCTTTCTGATCAATCGCCATATATTTTAGTTTAAAGACCACAGATTGGCAAACTGCAAACAAAAGTTTATTAAACTGATCAATTAAAATGCATTGGAACTAGCACATTGTTTGTTATTCAGAAGAGAATATTTTTAACAAGATTGACCAAAACAGATTATAATAGCAGATTTTAAACATTAAAATATATACAAACTAGTATAAAAATGTTTAATTATTGTTTTAAATTAACATGTACATTTCATTATATCTGTATTACTGGTGCCTTGAAAGAAATAAATGGCATATTAAAATCAATTTTCTATGGACACAAAATTATAGTAAAATCTAAGTGTAATGGTTTAATCCTACATAAAACTTATTATTATCAAGCTATTAGTTTCACCAAAAAATCATTATTTGATTTCAAATAGCTTTGTATTTTCTTTTTTTTTAAATATCATGATTTTTTTATTCCCTTTTGTTGTCCTTGTTGTTTTATTTGTAGTTGTCATTGTTGTCGTCCTTGCTGGATAGGACAGAGAGAAATTGAGAGAGGAGGGGAAGACAGAGAGGGAGAGAAAGATAGACACCTGCAGATCTGCTTCAGCTCTTGTGAAGTGATTCCTTGCAGGTGGGGAGCCAGGAGCTCGAACCAGGATCCTTAAACCAGTTCTTGCGCTTTGTGCCACCTGCGCTTAACCCACAGCATTACCACCTGACTCCCAGCTTTGTATTTTCTTAATAGATATTGTATTTTTTTTTATTATCACCACCAGGGTCATCACTGGGTTTTGGAGCCTTTGTTATTAATTCATTGCTCCAAGCAACCATCCTCCACCCCTTTTATTAGATAGGATGGAGAGAAATTGAGAGAAGATGGGGAAGCAGAGAGGGAAAGAGAAAGACAGACAACTGTATACCTGCTTCACTGTTCATGAATCATCACCTTTGTGGGTGAGAAGTGGGAACTCAAATCTCTGTCTTTGCACATAGTAATCTGTGCCTCAATTGGGTGTGACGCCACCCAGTCCCCAACAATAACTCTTTTCAAAAAAGACTTAAAATACAATTTCTCATCTATGATAAATAATAATAAGGAAATAAGCCCAATGAAAATGGTACTTTTTTGTTGTTGTTTTTAACAGTGATGAGTAAACTCTCTTCTTGAAAATGCCTGAGTGAAATTGAGAGGCATCAAGTATTGGCAAAAGATGAAAACAGTAGGGAGGACCTGTTCATCCAAAGAAATGAATGCTGAAGAAACCAAAATCAGCCCAACTAGCTCAAAGATGCCATCATTCCAACAGACCCCAGACACCCATTCTAACTAGCTTTTTACAGTACTGCTAACAAACTCTTCAGTGCATAGAGTGTTGAGCTACGAATAACACAGAGTTTCACAAAACCATTGCCAATCTATTGGCAATCATATGCCAATTTCATTTAAATGTGCACCTAGTTCAAATTCTTAACCTCATAGAGTTGATGAGGAAGCCAAAGTTTGAAGAAACTGATTAATCATATACCTAGCTGCAGAGCTGTCGGTAAAAACTCCTCTTTCAAGGCTATAAGCAAGTATTGTCCTTATCAACAAGCCAGAGTGTTGTGAAATAATACAAACTGTAGAACATAATTGGCTAGGGCTGATGTCAGACCATCGTGTAGTAGGAACTTAGGTAAACCCACAAGGGGTTGTGGGTTCCCAGGGCTTCTTCTCCTATTCACACATACCTCAGCTGGGTTCCTGGACACTAGTCTTGCTCCCTCGGTTCCTGAACTCTGGTCCTGCTCTCTCTGTTACTTCCTGCTCTTGGTTCCAGCACTGTTTTCTCCCAGCTCCCAGCTCCCAGCTTTCCTGCATGCTTGAGCTTCTCCTGGGAACTGAACATGTGTGGAGTTCAGTTGAGCTAGCTGGTAAACTCTTAAGATGCTCCCTAACAGTCATAATGAGTAACCTATACCCCTGCCTATAATTGCGTATTTTGTTGTAGTAAATTTTTGATTGTTTAAACCCACTCCCAGCAGCGCTACCACTAAGTTCTTTAATTTTTGTTACAACCTAAGAGTGTTCATTTTTTTTAGATTTTATTTTCTTTTTCATTAGATTCTTCATTTCTAGCTTCCATGTAATAAAATTTTAAGTTCTTGGAGCCAGGTCATGATGCACCAGTAGAGTGCACTTGGTTGCAGTGCAAAAGGACAAAAGTTAAAATCCCCTGGTCACAACCAGCAAGTTGTGAAGCTTTACAAGTAGTCAAGGAGTGCTGCAGGTATTTCTCTTTTGATGTCTCTCTCATGTGTGCCTCCATCCCTCTCAATGTTTTTGTTTGTTTGGTTGGTTTTTTGTTTTTGATTTTTTGACTTCTGGATTATTGCTGGGGCTCACTGCTTGCACTATGAATCCACTGTCCCTGGTGGTCATATTTTCCATTTAATTGGATAGAAAAGAGAGAAACTGGGGAGGGGGGTTAGAGAGGGAGAGAGAAAGGTAGACACCCACAGACTTTCATTGTTGCTAGTGAAGTGTCCCCTCCCCTGGAGTTAGGAGCTGAGGGCTCAAACCCAGATCCTTGTGCGGGTCCTTGTGCTTAGTACTATATGCGTATAATAGGGTGCATGACTGCCCCTCGCCCCTGCAACTTTTGTTTCTCTTTAAAAAAGACTAACAACAGCACAGGATGCATAGTGCAAGCGTTGAGTACCAGTGATAACATTGGTGGGAAATAAATAAGAATTAAATTATTCACATATTTCTCTTTTATAAATTTATTTTTGTTTTTTTAATATTTATTTCTTTATTTCCTTTTGTTGCCCTTGTTATGGATGTCGTCATTGTTGGATAGGAGAGAGAGAAATGGAGAGAAGGGAAGACAGAGAGGGGGAGAGAAATATAGACACCTGCAGAACTGCTTTACCGCCTGTGAAGTGACTCCCCTGCAGATGGGGAGCCACAGGCTCAAACTGGGATCCTTCCATGGGTCCTTGAACTTTGCACCACGTGCACTTAACCCGCTGTGCTTTTGCCTGACTCCCCTATTCATTTATTTTTATCTCAGGTAATTCTTCATTCACCACACATTGTGGGTGATGCAAAAAGTAAGTGAATTACTTTATATATAGGAGTAAAAGTGTATTCAATTTGGACATAAATTTTTAGGGGAAAAAAGCATTACTATAGACACTTTTTATTACACATCTAACAGAATTGGAACAATTTTTATCCAGTAAAAAGCACAGGGTTGAGTATATGGATTGCTACAAGACTGTTGATTTAGGTGAACTATTTGGGTTCTCTTCAGGGACTTTGGAAACTAGAGAACTTGCAAGTATAACTGTTAATGTAACAGAAAGCAAAATATTCAGAGAATGTTCTACATGTGATAATGCTTTCTTCTTTTTTTCGGATATATTCAAATTCAACCTCATTTAATCCTCCGTGTCAGCAAACACACAAGTACACAAAACAGAAACATAGAATGTATAATATTGAAGTGAAAATACTCCTGGCATTGCTGTCACTAATGCTACAAATTGGTATTCAAGCTAAATTGACAAGTGCATCTTCATTTATCTGTTCATTTTTAGAAGAATGAGAGAGCACAAGAAAAACAAGAGGACCTCTCAGGATAAATGATGTCAGGGACAGAAGCCGAGGTCTTGAGCATGAAAGTCCAGTGCTCTACCACTGAAATATCTCCTAGGCTTTGCTAGATATATCTTATCACTGATGTCACTCATTCCTAAAATAATTTTCAAGATTTAATTAGTTACATGTATTACAAGAGTACTGCTCAGCTCTGGCTTGTGGTGGTGTTTAGGGGACTGAATCTGGGACTATAGAGGCTCAAGGATAAGAATCTCTTTGCATAACCATTATGCTATCAACCCCTGCCCACAATTTTCAAGATTTATTCGTACACATCTTGAACAAAAAAATTAAGCAATTTAAATGAAGAATTTAAAAAAAATTATCTTTATTTATTGGATAGAGACAGTCAGAAATTGAGGGGGAAGGGGGTGATAGAGAGGGAGAGAGACAGAGAGACACCTGCAGCCCTGCTTCATCACTTAGAAAGCTTTCCCCCTGCAGGTGGGGACTGGGGGCTTGAACCTGTGTCCTTGCGCATTATAACGTGCACTCAACCAGGTGCGCCACCACCCAGCCCCTAAATGGAGGATTTTTATCTTGACTCTTGTATATTAATGATGCATCTCTAAACATATACTTTAAAGGTCACTTAATTTAAAAAAGAATTACTATTTTGTGGAAATCCCAGGGTTCCCAGACTAGGGCCCCAGATGATGGGGTGGCCTGGTAGTGATTAAAAGGACCATCATTAAAGTGTGCTAGTCTCTTGCCCTTATCCAGATTTTGTAGTGCTTACTTTGTCTGACACAGTGGGACTTAGAGTTATTGAAGGGAGAGAAATAGGGAGTAGGTGAGGAGGGTATCTAGGTCTAAGTAGGATACGATGGGCCTAGACCTCCGATACCTCTCTTTACCATCACTCGTAATCTCCATCAGGAACAACATCAAAAACCCTCTGTGGGCCTCAACAGGGCATTGTCCTCAATGTGGAACAACAATGCTAAGGACTGCCCCACTCTCCGAAGAGAGGCTAGGTCAACAAACTTTGCCACTGGAGGAGGACTAGTCCTGAAATAAGTGCTGTATAGAATGTTTCTAGCTGTGGCCATGGAATGTGAGCTCAGGCCTACAGGGATGCAAAGGTTACACAGACTTCTGTAGTGAATATGAATAGACATGGGTCCCAGGTCAGATCAATGAGGTTTACAGTTAATGGCATTTATATACTATTTATGGTAATATTTGGAAGCTACTCTCTGCCCTGATCTTTCTAGTCCTATTCCCAAATCTGACATCATCTCCCTAGAAAATACCCTTAGCCCGACTGTATGTTAGCTGTTGGCCTAAGGCAAAAATTAGTAAAATCATGGGTCCTGTAGAATATACCTAAAACAGACTTCCTAGCTTTTTCCAAAATGGAGACCCCAAATCTTATCTTCTCTATTCTTACCTTTAGGTTCCTGATTATTAAAAAAAAAAATGTTCTGCTTGATATCTTAATGCTTTTCAGCCATCAAATTGCAGATACTTCCATGATGGCAGCCTAACTTCCCTGGGCAGACTATCTCACCAATGTGTCCTAGAACCCCACCTTCCCAGAGCTGTGCTCCACTAGGGAAAGATAAAAACTTGCAGGGGGTATGGGTCAAACTGCCAATGCTCATGTCCAGTGGAGAAACTATTACAGAAGCCAGACCTCCCATCTTCTGCACCCCATAAAGATCTTTGGTCCATGCTCCCAGAGGGATAAAAATAAGGAAGTTTCCAGTGGATAGGGATGGGATAAAGAACTCTGGTGGTGGGAAGTATACCCTTCTTATTCTACAATCTTGTCAACAGTTATTAAATTAATAAAATCAATAATAAAAAGAACCACTAAAGAGAAGTACATATTGGATTTTATAACTAAAATTTATGCTAATCAGTATAAATAGTATTATGTGATTTACTTTGAACTGACTTTATCTATAGAAATTTTTTTCATTGTCATTCTGGTAAATTAAAAAAAATCTGATAAACATTACTTTAAAATAATCAGTTAATCCTAGTTTCCAGCAAAGAAACAAAGTAACAGGAATTTGAAACATTCTTAAAATTGGATAAGGAAAAGCTACATTTTTAAAAAATTTTACTTATAGAAAGAAACACTGACAAAACCATAGGATAAAAGGGGTACAACTCCACACAGTTCCCACCACCAGAACTCCATATCCCCTCCCCTCCCCTTTCTTATTCTTTATCTCTCTGGAAGCATGAACCCAGGGTCATTATGGGGTGCAGAAGGTGGAAGGTCTGACTTTTGTAATTGCTTCCCTGCTGAACATGGGCATTGGCAGGTCTATCCATACCCCCAGCCTGTCTCTCTTTCCCTAGTGGGGTGGGGTTCTGGAGAAGCAGGGCTACAGGACATATCTACAATTTTTATACAATGCCAAGTAATGAACTTGGGACATCATGTGTATACAATACCAAAATATAGCCTCCTAGATCCAACTGTAATTTTCTTTGAGAGAGAGATAGGCATATAGAGACTGAAAGAGATGAAGAGAAAATAATGTGAAGTAGTCAACAGTAAAGGTATCACTGCACAATCTATGGGGTTCCTTTTTTTCCCTGTCCATGATACTTTTATGTGGTACCAGGGCTAGAAGCCCAGGCTTCATACCTAGAAATACATGGGTTTACAAAGTAGGATATTTCCTGGTCCCTAAATTTGTATTTGTAAACACATGATTGTGTGCTTATATGCTTAAGTTGGGTATTGTTCAACCAGTAAGAAAAATATGTGTTATATATTAGTAGGTTTTTAAAAATCTAGTAATTTTCTGGAAATAAAAGGATCGTTCTCAATTTTTTAAACTGAGTCTAGTGACTTGTTGATGCCCCAAGTATAACAGGTCTCCAACTATCATCTATTATATTAAACTGTGTTTTTTAATGTACAATTTTGCTATTAGGAAATTTAATCTTGGGCAGGACAGATAGCATAATGGTTATGTAAAGAGAATGTCATGCTCAAGGCTCCATAGTCCCAGGTTTAATCCCCTGCACCACTATAAATCAAAGTTGAACAGTGCTCTGACAAAAGAAAAAAAGGAAATTTAATCTTATATACTCATAATCAAATATTTATTTGTATTTTTGAAATAAATTGCATATTATTAATTAAAGGGCATGGTATTACCAGACTCCAGTCTTTACATGTAAATATCATCAAGAAAAATATGACAGAAAAATACAGTGATCTAATAATTATATGGGGGTATGTCTTTGAAATACATACATAAATATATGTATTTATATACTTTATCCTTGATAGTTTTCTTTGAAAAAATAGAGTATAAGATCATCTTAGATAAGCAAGCCACAGTAATTTGTCTGGTGTCAATATTAACTCTTGTTTTGTCTATTTAATCTCTGATTTATTTGCTATTTTCCAGTGGATAAATATTCTTCCCTATGGAGACTATTTCAGATTAGGAGCAAATGTTAGAATTTCAAAGTCCATAAGTCCTCTGTCTATCCAAAAATACGGACATACAAAAAGCAAAGACTTTCACTTAAGATCTTTTAATCCACAGGAAGTTATACTGAACAAATGCTAGCAAGACCCCGTATTTTCCTCCCAAGCTAGAAATATAATATACACCATTACAATCTTTATAATGAGTAAATGTTGTCATCAGTTTGATCACTGACAAGGAGGAATAGTAAGGTACCTTCTCGTTTTGTGTTTCCAATCAATAACAAATCATTGTCGGTATTGCCTTTTGTAATAGACATGTATAGTACTAAAATATTTAATAATGATGCTTGCCCTCATTATTTCTGAATTTCATCTCTAAGACCCTGATGCTGAGCTGGGAAACCTTTCTTTCCAGCAACAGCATCTGGTTCTTTGGCAGCCACTTTTTGCCCTGTGTTGGCTACACACATTTGTCTTCAGGCGGTTAGGATGCTGAGGTGAGATCTTATTCACTTGGATACTGTGCCTCTTAACTTTCTCCCGGTAGCCTAAGATAAATAAGCTGCACTCTTACCACCATTTATGAGTAACCTTTGTAAAAGACATTGATGCATGTTATAACATACAACATATAACATATGTTAAGACATAAATGAACTTATTTTATCAAATATGCTGCTAACCAGAAGACAACACAAACTTAATATTTCCCTTATGTTAGCTTATGAAAAACATATTAACTTCATTCTGTGTTACTTTCTTTAAGTAAGTACTGTCCTTTTGTTTCTTTGCTAAATTATAATAAAATCATAATACTGATGCTAAGAAAAATCAAGATTAAGTATATTTTACAGAACCTACCTATAAACCAGGAGTTATACTGTTATCATACACTCTAACATTTCTATCGCATTTTGCTCTTAAAACTTTGAAGAAAAAGAAACACTCTTTGACTCTGATTAATATAGTGTTCAGAAAGGACGAAGTCATCATAAAAAGAGAACACTACAGGAATTGGTCATAGAGTCAGGCTTCAGTCTCTTTAAATATTTTCAGATTGAGAATTATCTTAGTTACTATTTGATACTAGCCTACATTTTTCACCTTCCTGCCAATCCCACCATGTGCCCTTGGATTTAATCTAGTGGGAACAATTATGTTCAAGTTTTTCAACTGTCATTGCACTACTTTGGGATATCCCTCCTCACGCTACTCTATATCCAGTCTTCAGAAAGTCAATTCACTTGTCAACTACAGATAAGCAAAGGAATCGCCATCTATGAGAAAGTTGTGTGTGTAGAGGGGTGGGTGCGGTGTGTGGAGGGAATCCTTCTCTGTAGGCTAAGGAGATGACAGGAAAAATACAATTAGATCTTCACTGAGTATTGATTTCATGCCAAACATACTTCACAGAACTTTGCATGCATTACTTCCATTCCTCCTCAAAACCTACAATGAGTATACAAAGATGTAGAGAATACGAGAGCATAGAATACTTTTGGGGAGATGGAGCTGTAGAACAAGGTGATAACTCAACATCTGCACTGATTTCTTGTTCACTCCCTAGTTTTCAAGAAGTATTTAACTCTTTGTTGTAGGTAATGGAGAAAAAAAGTATGACAAAATCCAACACCCATTCATGCTCAAAACTCTATAAAAAATGGGATTAGATGGGAAATTCCTAAAGATAGTGGAATCTATATATAGCAAACCAATAGCCAACATCATACTCAATGGACAGAAGTTGAAAGCATTTCCCCTCAGATCAGGGACTAGACAGGGCTGCCCACTATCACCATTACTCTTCAACATAGTATTAGAAGTTCTTGCCATAGCAATCAGGCAAGAGAAAGAAATTAAAGGAATACGGATTGGAAGGGAAGAAGTCAAGCTCTCACTATCTGCAGATGACATGATAGTATACATAGAAAAACCTAAAGAATCCAGTAGAAAACTACTGGAAGTTATTAGGCAATATAGCAAAGTATCAGGCTACAAAATCAATGTACAAAAAACAGTGGCATTTCTCTATGCAAACACTAGAACTGAAGAAGAAGACATCCAGAAATCACTCCCATTCACTGTTGCAACAAAATCAATAAAATACCTAGGAGTAAAGCTGACCAAAGAAGTGAAAGACTTGTATACTAAAAACTATGAGTCACTCTTCAAGGAAATAGAAACTGATACCAAGAAATGGAAAGACATCCCATGTTCATGGATTGGAAGAATAAATATCATCAAAATGAATATTCTCCCCAGAGCCATATACAAATTTAATGTGATACCCATCAAAGTTCCACCAAGCTTCTTTAAGAAAATAGAACAAAAACTACATTCATTTATCTGGAATCAGAAAACACCTAGAATTGTCAAAACCATCTTGAGGTAAAGAAACAGAAACGGAGGCATCACACTCCCAGATCTCAAACTATATTATAATGCCATCATCATCAAAACAGCCTGGTAATGGAACAAAAATAGGCACACAGACCATTGGAACAGAATTGCAAGTCCAGATCTAAAACCCCACACCTATGGACATCTAATCTTTGATAAGGGGGCCCAAAGGATTAAATGGAAGAAGGAGGCTCTCTTCAATAAATGGTTCTGGGAAAACTGGGTTGAAACATGCAGAAGAATGAAATTGAACCACCTTATCTCACCAGAAAAAAAAATCAACTCCAAATGGATCAAAGACCTAGATGTCAGACCAGAAACAATCAAATACTTAGAGGAAAACATTGGTGAAACACTTTCCCACCTAAACCTCAAGGACATATTTGATGAAACAAACCCAATTGCAAGGAAGACTAAAGCAAAAACAAACCAATGGGACTACATTAAATTGAAAATCTTCTGCACAGCCAAAGAAACTGTCACACATACAGAGACCCCTCACAGAATGGGAGAAGATCTTCACATGCCAAACATCAGACGATAGACTAATCACCAAAATATACAGAGAACTCAGCAAACTTAGCACCAAAAAAGCAAATGACCCCATCCAAAAATGGGCAGAGGATATGAACAAGACATTCACTTCAGAGGAGATCCAAAAAGCTAACAAATATATGAAAAACTGTTCCAGGTCACTGATTGTCAGAGAGATGCAAATAAAGACAACATTGTGATACAACCTCACTCCTGTGAGAATGGCACACATCAAAAAGGACAGCAGCAACAAATGTTGGAGAGGCTGTGGGGACAGAGGAACCCTTCTACACTGCTGGTGGGAATGTAAATTGGTCCAGTCTCTCTTTAAAGCAGTCTGGAGAACTCTCACAAGGCTAGACATAGACCTTCCATATGACCCAGTAATTCCTCTCCTGGGGATATACCCTAAGGATTCCATAATGCCCAACCAAAGAGATATGTGTACATATATGTTCATAGCAGCACAATTCATAATAGCTAAAACCTGGAAGGAACCCAGGTGCCCAACAGCAGATGAGTGGCTGAGAAAGCTGTGGTACATATACACAATGGAATACTATGCAGCTATTAAGAACAATGAGCCCACTTTATCTGACCCATCTTGGACAGAGCTAGAAGGAATTATGTTAAGTGAACTAAGTCAGAAAGATAAAGATGAGTATGGGATGATCCCACTCATCAACAGAAGTTGAGAAAGAAGAATAGAAAGGGAAACTAAAAGCAGGATCTGATTAAATCGAGAGTAGGGCACCAATGTAAAAACCCTGTGGTGAAGGGGAGGGTGGCCATTGGGCTTCCCGGCACGGTGGAGGGTGGGGGGGGTGGGTGGTGTGGATGGGACAGAGTCTTTTGTTGGTGGGAGTGGTGTTTATGTACAATCCTATTAAAGTGTAAACATTATATAAACCACTATTTAATTAATATGAGAGGCGAAAAACTGATGATATGTCTAGAACTTCTTAAGACACAGACTGAGTCTTTTTAATACATAGGCTGTCTTTGATATGTTCTCTCCCAAACGCCTAGACCAGGGAGAACAGAAGCAACCGACAACACAGCTATATACAAGATGCTGGGTATTATACCCCAAACCCTATCAAAGGGATTTTCCAAAGTTAACCCTATCACCAAATAATGTGATGATAACAATAACTATCCATTGTCTTCTTGAACCCTAAGACAACAGGAACCTCACATTTCCACTATAAGGCCTATATTTCCTCCAGTCCTGGAACCTTTGGGTGGGGCCCACTTTTCTGCATGTTGCTCTCAATTCAAATCAAATAATATTTTATTCGCAGATTGCAATCTAATCAACACAACGAGTACCACCCCAGCATGCTGCACTTCAGACTGTGACCAGAGACTTCAGATGTGGAATGACAACCCTTCAGCTTCATCACTCAGGTCAGACCTTTCTTTTCATAGTATTCTCTAATTCCATTCCAGGTGTTCCACTCCCCAATAAAGTCCCCAAACCTAGATATAGTCCAGGTCCCCAGAGATAGAGCATAGGTTCACCCGTGCCCATAAACTAGGGAAAATATATATACCTGAAAGCAGAAGTACACAAGAGCATGCAGGGAATACCCCCAACACTTCATCTGCACTATTACAGTCTTTAGGTCCATGATTGTTCAACAATTTGTTTGGCTTTGTATATTAACTCTCTTTTCAGCCACCAGGTTCAGAATGCCAGCAAGATGCTGACCAGACGTCCCTGGAGAGATGACCCCATCAATGTGTACTGGAGCGCCACTTCCTCAGAGCCCCACCCTACTAGGGAAAGAGAGAGACAGACTGGGAGTATGGATCGACCAGTCAACGCCCATGTTCAGTGGGGAAGCAATTACAGAAGACAGACCTTCCACTCTCTGCAACCAACAACGACCCTGGATCCATACTCCCAGAGAGATAGAGAATGGGAAGGCTATCAGGGGAGGGGGTGGGATGTGGAGATCGGAATGTGGAGATGGGAATTGTGTGGAATTGTACCCCTCTCATTCTATGGTTTTGTTAATGTCTCCTTTCATAAATAAATAAATAAATAATAAATGTCATATTCCCCTCTAATAGTGTGTTTTCATTATTTTGAGATGGAAAATAGAAATCAGATTCCTTCTATTTTTCTTGATTTCTCCCCTTATGCGAGCACACTCACACACACACACACACACACACACACACACACAACTGCTATATTTTATACACAGACACACACTACATTTTATACACAGACACACATACTTATATGCTCCTTAGTTATGTCCATTATTTTATTATCTACTTGTATCTTTACATGGAGACAAACAGATGGTTACAGGATGACAAATAATGATAGATTAATTGAAAGACAGAAGAGAGAAGAATCTTATATTTGATACATATTTACCTTTTCTAAATTAATTTTTCTCTGGCGGAGCTACTGAATAGTATTTATGTTAGTTCACTATAGATAAGAGACTATGCTTTCCTGAAATCACTTCAAATAGTATTTCCACACATAGCAGGTAAATGGAAAGAATTATGCAAACTTAAAGTAGAGAGAAATTAAAATAGAAACCACAATGTCACCAATAAACATGATTTCCATGAAGAAAAGTGTCAGGTGTATTCATATGCTCACTGGTCTGATGTTTTCTGATAGCTGATATGCCTGCCAGATAGAAGCCAAGGGAAGAGGTGTGCAAATGAAATCAGTGATGATGTAAATATTTGTCATACAAAATATTTAAAAAGGTATACAAGGAGGGAGAGTCTAAAATCTCCACATAAGGGGCCAGAATGTTTAGTTCACTGTAGAGGATGACTACAATTCAAGTTTTAGTCCCATCACCACATGGGAATATTATGGTATCAGGGTAAGTTCTGCTGCTTCTCCTTGTCTCTGTTTCTCTCTGTAATGGCACGAAAACAGCAATTGGAGTAATGGAATAATACATAATTCCCTGGTTCCACAGTAATGTAATATATATATATATATATATATATATATATATATATATATATAGAGAGAGAGAGAGAGAGAGAGAGAGAGAGAGAGACAGACAGAGAGAGAGAGAGACAGAGAGAGAGAAATCTCCACTCAATGACTAGAAGAGACCATAATATTAATTTTTGCTATCAGTGCGAAAAATGTTCAAATATATGACATAAAGAAATAAGACAAAGAGAAATGAGAATCAGGTGTATGTCTCAGTAGGGGAGGGGGTACATATCTGTACTAAATTACATGGGCTAAATGACTTCTTCTGTCAGATAGTATGTACTCTTGTTCTTGCTCAATATATAATGCACAATATACAGTTTTCACTTAAATTATTAATGGCACTATGGTATAAAGTAGAAACATGGTCACCTGAATCAGAATTTTTAAGTGATTCCCAAGAATCAAGGAGAGACAATTTCCCTGCAGTACCTATAAAATGTCTATAGTATATAAAAACTTTGTTACAGAAGCTATTACATCTTATTTATGTTTTTGTACTTCAGATAAAAAAAGATTATTTTGCTATGTCAGTTATTTTATTTCCTAAAATAAGACAAATTAATACTTCCTTTTGAAATATTAGAGTGATTGAGCGATTCTTTTTCTTGGATAGAACTCAGTCAAATAATTGCCTTAGATATGCACTTAATTTTGAATAGCTTTCACATTCTTACTTTCATGAGTTGTCTTAAATCTTACAGACATGAATATCAATGACAACTGGCAAAACATATTTACAATACTTGGCACAGAGCTAATACCTTCAATTTATAAAGAAGCTCATACAATTTTAAAGGGAAAGTATGATCAAATCAATACAAAAGTAAATATGAACATTTACTCCACAAAAACAAATAAATCACCAATACATTTATGAAAAACAACATTATTACATGGTGTTTGTATATATAATTTACACAGTCCGTCTATTACACCATTACTTAGAATAGCAACCAAAACCCACTAATTTATAATAGCCTAGTACAGCATTCTGATGACCATACAAATGTGTGTGTGTGTGTGTGTGTGTGTATGTGTGTGTTTTTGATTAAATGATTTGTTGATTTAGTTTCCTCTTGCAACAATATTTTTTTGAATATCTACTGTGTAACAGGTATTTCTGTAAAATCTAGAGATTGTTCTTTAAGAAAAGCAGACACTTACTTTACAATTTATAGAGGAAGATTAAACATAAATTAATATAAGTCAGTTACAAAGCTTGGGAAGGGTTTAAGAACAATTCAAGCAGAATAAGAAAATTTTTTGTAGGTGGAAATTATTTTTCTCTATGTGGTTGAGAGAAAAAAACTTATTAAATAGTATACATGAGATCAAAGGACTGAAATGCTGTATTGCACCAAAGTAAAAGTGGTAAGGGGAGAATTCAGGTCCTGGAACAGGATGACAGAGGACCTAGTGGGGGTTTTATTTTTGTGTGGAAAACTGAGAAAACTGAGAATTGTTATGCATGTACAAACTATTATATTTACTGATTACTGTAAAACATTAATATCCCGATCAAGAAATAAAAAAATAAAAATACTGAGAGAGGGACCTCATAACACACCTTACGAAATGGTTAAACCAAAAGAAAAATGAACCAAGACAAAAACTCATATTAAAGCACCCCCCCAAAGGTAGAAGCACTTAAGAATAATGATAAAATCCAAAAAAAAAAACAAGAAAAGAAAAAAAGCAGAAATAGCTAGAATAAAAATAATCTCAGTAAAGAACCAAGGCAGACCAGATAGAGAGTATATCTGTCATGTGCGAAGAATTCCAATGAAGTCATTGTCACTAGTATCAAGTGACTGAGGATAAGAGTAAGAGTTTCAGGTAGGCCACGTGGTAGTGCACTCAAACACACATATCATCATGCTCAAGGATCCGAGTTCAAGCCTCCATTCCCCACGTACAGGGAGGATGCTTCATGAGTAGTGAAGCAGTATGTGGGTGTCTAATCTTTCTGTCTCCTCCATCTCCCCTTCTCTCTCATACCTCTCTGTCTTGTCAAGTAAAATAAATAAAACAGAAAAAAGAGTAAGAGGTTTAATACAGAGTCTTTATAAATCCCGACGCAGTTTCTGTTAAGGTAATATTTTAAAATTATTTATGAAAGTTCAAATAAATAGAACATGAAGTAACTCAAAACCAGTATACTTGCTTTCCCTGAGTTAGAAATTTAATTCATTAGAATAAACAAATAAGAAATGATGTGATGGAAATAATATATTGGAAGTTTGTTTTTGATTTCTGAATATTTTTGTAGACATTTCTTCTACTGAGTAACTTTTGTTTCTGCTGTTTTCTTTCCATTCTAAACAATTCATTTTTCTATCCATCTTTTGTCTGGGCTCCTACCAGTTTCCCACCAGTTTGCCCTATGCATGTTTTGATTTCTTATATCTACTTTATTTTTTTTATTAAATTTCAACTTATTTTGATAGAGATGGAGACAGAGAAAGAGAGAGAGAGAGAGAGAGAAAGGGAGACTTGCACCACTAATTCACCACAAGTGACCCATCCCCCCTTTAGAAGGGGACGAGAGCTTAAACTACCATCATCCTGCATTATAACATGTGCACTCTTCCCAATGTACTATTGCCTAGCCCCATTTATTACTTCCAATTTCCCAAAATCAAGATGACCAGAGTTGCTTTCAGGATATAGAAAACTCTTGGATGTAATACTGAAAATTCTATCCATCAAAATATGAGAGATACTAGCAAATGTAAGTGCGAGTTAAGAAATTGCCATGTAAACTTTGGTCTGCTATGAAAAAAAGATCAAAGCAATGCAAAAGTGATTATCTAGATTTTAAGTCAGAAGAGTAGATGTGTTTTCTCAATCCTTTTCATGGCCATTTTAGTAATCATGTAAAGTACTTAGTTAGAAAGAATGATCATTATATCATCATAAGGATGTCATTAATACAAACAGCAAATTATAGCACTCTCTATAATTATATGTACAGTCTCTATTAAAAAATTTGCATGCCTTGTGTCTGATTAAAATCAGGATAAAATCTCGATTCCTACTTTCAACAGAAAAAAATACAGTCAAAGCTAAAATTAGTCTTTCCAAATTAAATAGGAATCTGTGGAATATCCTATGACCTATAAGTATTATTTCCTATTCAACATGCTTCACCATCTAGGTGCACAATAAGAGAACCAATTCAGCAGCTATGAGGGAGACAGATGGTGAAAGGTACCTGCTGACCAAACAGGAGCAGCAGGGTGGAATCAGGGTGGGTCAGCTCATCTGGAAAGGATGCTCACAATTGTCATTACACACATCAATTGTTTCTGATACTACTGTATGGCATGCAGTGCCCAGGGGCCGTATGGCTTTCCTTGAAACATTTAACATAAAACTGCTGAAATATAATTTTGGCCTCACATTCTGAAATGAGTTGCTAAATCCCCACAATAAGAAATTAATGTTGCCAGCATTATATTATTTTAATTAAGCATCCTTCCCTTCTGTAAAAATACAAGAGCATTGTTTGATATATTTCCAATTTGCCTGCTAATTTATAAAAGTAAAATGATACTACATTACTGTTATAAAGTTAATCAAGACTTTAATGGGACAGTTATGTTACTATCAAGGATTTTTTATTATTTTTTTTCTTACTATAATGTATGTGTTCAATGAGCTGATTATGCAGTGTGACAATGATTTCACTAATTACAAAGTTATTACTGTATCTCTAATGGGAAGAAATTCTAGCTTCCTAAGTTGCAGATTTAAACATGGAGATCCAATTCCCAAGAAAAATTAGCAAAATAAATTTCTTAAATCCATTAAAATATTAGTTTTGATTTTATGTCTATATCTATATACCACTTTATTACTATGCTATTTTTTGGTCACACAATGTAAATTCTGTTTTGCAGCATAATGATTTCATGTGAGTTTTATATTTTCAACTACAAAGAAGCAGCTTCCAAAATAATCTAACAGCAAGAATCTGGCTACTATAGCAAAAATGATACAAATATTTAACAGATAATACGGAAGGTGGACTATGCCCTTATTTCAACACATACATATTAGAAAGTTTTATTAAACTAGAATAAGCTAGTAAGCTTTATATTTCAGCATTTGGATTTTACTTACCACATTTTTCACATTTTATTTGAAGCTATATATTTAGTTATAAGTTCACTTTTAAAGAAAATTTTACTAAAGGTAAACAGTATTTGAAGAGAGATTGTGGTATAATGGG
The DNA here is from genome assembly GCF_950295315.1 of Erinaceus europaeus. NCBI lineage: Eukaryota > Metazoa > Chordata > Mammalia > Eulipotyphla > Erinaceidae > Erinaceus > Erinaceus europaeus. The sequence goes on along the minus strand of NC_080166.1, from coordinate 63,173,037 downwards.
GCTTGGTGATTTTAATGTTCTAGGGTATACAAAAATTTACAACATCTTAACATAATTCACTATTATGATAAATGTCCATTGTCTACTCAAATCTTTTGTTTTTCTTGCCAGTATACACCACCTTCACCCACAAAGGCAAATTCTTCTCAATGTGTACATTGACACTCTGAAACATTATGGAAAACCATATGGGAATATTATGACTGAGAAGGAAGCTTAAGATAGCTCACGTGCCACAAGTGTGGTCCAGCTTCCGGCCCCAGAAAACCATATGGGAATATTATGGCTAAGAAGAAAGCTTTGGTGCTATAACCTCTCACTCCTCTTCCCCTTCCTCTTTCTCCTTCCTCTCCTCCTCCTCCTCCTTCTTCCATCTCCCCTTCTCCCTTTTTTTTTTTTTTAAAGAAGAAGGCCTAGGGCCCTGGAGCAGGTGGATAGAGGTAAATAGTTCATTTTAGCCACAGAATTTTTTATATAAGAATGGGAACTACTCCCTGATCTAATCCAACTTTCTAGGCCTTTTCTCTACTCTGACACTATTCTCATCCAGCCTCAGGCTTGCTACCAAACTCAAGCAAAACTACTATACTTGTATGCCCTTAGGAACATGCCTAAAATGGCTCTCCTAAGCTTTCTTCTACCCTAAAATCCCCAATCTCATCTGCACTGATCCTGATTTTTGGTTTTTATTCATTAATCATCTTCTCTCAACTTGGGTCATGCCACTTTCCAGACACCAAGTTACAGATGACTCCACCCTGACTTCTTTGACTACCTTACCAATTTGTCCTGCCTTGCATCTCCAGAGCTCTGGTCAACTAGGGAAAGATAGAAACAGCCTGGGGGTCTGAATCAACCTGCCAACACCCATGCTCAGTGGAGAATCAGCTACAGAAGCCAGAATTCCTACCTTCTGCTCCTTATAAACAGCCTTGATCCATAATCCCAACAAGGGAGAAGTGATAGGATGAAGATAAGAGGACTCTGCACTTCCAGCTCCATCAGCACCCAGAGAGACATAAGGAAAAGAAGAGGGACACATGCAGGTAGCTACAATGTTATGAGTCTCATAGAGGGGGAAGACTGAATCAGAAAAAGAAGGAGCAACAATGTATAACTGTGGACAGAAAGTTGTAGAGAAGATGGTTGGTCCATGTCTACAATTTTAGGGGCACGGTGGTGTATTGCAGTGGGGAGAGTGAAGATTCAGAACTCTGGTGGTGGGAAAGGTGTGGATGCAAACCCCTGTGGACATGTAATTCTGTAATATAAAAATTAAAAAATTAAAAAAGAAGGGCCAAGGAGGCAAATTTCCAGAGATTAGAGAATTCAAAAATAAGTTATGCAATGAAGGAAATAGGCAAAAATCTGATTAAAATAAAGTAAATAAATAACCTGATTAAAAGAATAAAACATTTATGAACTCAGAAACAGAGAATTTTAAATTACCCACTCAAAGGAACACCAAGAAATAAAGAAACTCTGTAGGCTACCTATAATCAGAGGAAACACTATATATTATAAGATTTCTATAAAGAGGACAGGGTTAGAAAACTCACTTAAATAAATAATTGTCAAAACATTTCTAAATAATGGAGATTCTGGGTAAAAAGTACACGAGACTCATAAATTCCCAAATATTTTTGTTTAAATTTACATTATCCACAAATTTACAGTAAAGTCTAGACAAAGAGATTTTTTTAGTAGTAAGAGAAGAAACTCACATACAAATAAATTTATCAGAAACCTTGTAAGCGAGAAGAGAGGAATAGTATTTTCCTTTTTTTAATATTTTATTTATTTTATTTTTGAGAGAAATGCAGAGAGAAAAACACAGAGAGAAACACCAGAGCACTGCTCAGCTCTGGCTTCTGGTGGTGCAGGGGATTGAACCTGGGATTTAGGAGCCTCAGGCATGAGAGTCTGTTGGCATAACCACTATGCTGTCTCAAAATATAGTATTTTCAAAGTTATAAAAAGAAATTTAAAAATACCAATCAAGAATACTTAATCTAAAAAAAAAATCTTAAAAAGTGAAGAAAATTTAAACAAAAACTGAGAAAATTTATCAATATATATAAGAAATACTAGGGGGAGTTCTTAAAATTAAAATAAATGATAAGAATTAGTAGTGGGAGTCAGGAGGTAGCGCAGTAGGTTAATCACACTTGGAGTAAAGCACAAGGATGGGCCTAGGGATCCTGGTTCGAGCCCCCAGCTCCCCACCTGCAGGGGAGTCTCTTCACAAGCGGTGAAGCAGGTCTGCAGGTGTCTATCTTTCTCTCCCCCTCTCTGTCTTCCCCTCCTCTCTCCATTTCTCTCTGTCCTATCCAACACAACGATATCAATAACACCAATAATAATAACTACAACAATAAAAGAAGGGCAACAAAAGGAAATAAATAAAATGTTTTTAAAAATTAGTAGCATAAAATCGATTAAAGCATAATTCTCTACCTAAATATAAATTCAGACTTTGAATACCCTAATACTAAAATGGTGGCATGTAAATTAGGTGTAACTTCCAGTGAAAAGATGTGAGTATTAAATAATTATACATAGATAAAGTGTTATCCTTTCTCACAGTCCTGGAACCTCTGAGGTTTTGCTCCTTTTCCTTCATGCTTCTCTTGATCCATACCATTTGATAAAGCATCTGCTGACCTCAACTAAATCAAGGCAACCAGTGCCAACTCTACATGCTCCACTTTGGACTATGTATGGAGACACCAGGCCTGGAATGTCAACTATCTAGCTCCATTAGTCCTGTGAGACCTTTCGTAGCTCATAGGACTCCTTAATTCTACTTCACATGGCACACTTCCTAATAAAGTCACAGAAGCTAGATATAGACCTGGGTCCATGAGATAGGGCATATGTGCATACACCTTAAAGCAAAAGCGCACAGTAGTCTACAGTGACTCAGTAAGTGCAGCAAACAAGAAGAAAGACCTAAAAAGAAACCATAAGGTACTTAATCAAATATTTTCTACTTAAACCTAGATACCTTCCTCAACTACTCCCTGTTTCACTTCCCTCAGTCACTGCAAACATGTCAGATAAAGTGAGGAATACAAAAGCTGGATAAGGGCAAGAGACCAGCACACTTTAATGATGACCCTTTTGGTCACTACCAGGCCACCCCATTATCCAGGTCCCTAGTCAAGGAATCCTCAGATTCCCATATAGATATGATGCACCTAGGATTCTAACAGATCCATCCCTCCACCATCACTGGTCAACTCTAACAGGCACATCCTAAACCCTCTTGTGGGCATCTACAGGACATTGCTCTCAATGTTAAACAACAGTGGTAGAAACTGCCCTACTTTCTGAACGGAGGTTGGGTTAACATGCTCTGTCACTCTTGAAAGGCTGGTCCTGAAATGAGTGCATGCAGCCTAGAATATCCCTAAGGATGACCATGGAATGTAAGCTCAGACTGACAGGAATGCAGAGGTTACATAGGCTCCTGTGCTAACTATGAATAGGCATGGGTCCTAGGTCAGATGAGGAGTTTATAGTTAATGGTATGTATATACTTTTCCCATATTTGGGAGCATCTCTCTGTCCTAATCCAGCTTTCTAGTCCTATTTTCAAATCTGACACCATCTTTCCAGACAATACCCACTCAGAGAAAAAACAAACAAAAACTAGTATAGCCACAGGTCCTTTGGAATATAACTAAAATATGCCTACTAGCTATCTACAAAACAGAGACCCACCCAATTCTCCATCTGCACTATTCCAGCCTTTAGTAGGTTCATGATTACTCAACAACTTGTTTGGCTTTACATGTAACATATATAACTCTCTTTTCAGCCACCAGTTTCCAGATGCTAGCATGATGCCGACCAGACTTCCCTGGACAGACAACCCCACCAATGTGTCCTGTAACTCCGCTTCCCCAGAACTCCACCCCACTAGGGAAAGAGAGAGTCAGGCTGGGAATATGGATCGACCTGTCAATACCCATGTTCAGCGGGGAAGCAATTACAGAAGCCAGACCTTCCATCTTCAGCACCCCACAATGACCTTGGATCCATACTCCCAGAGGGTTAAAGAATAAGAAAGCTATCAAGGGAGGGGATGTGATATGGAGTTCTGGTGGTGAGAACTGTGTGAGTTGTACCCCTTTTATCCTATGGCTTTGTTAATATTTTCTTTTTATAAATAAAATAGTAATAATATAAAATTTAAATAAATAAATGATAACAAAATGCATTCTAGATAGAAGTAACTACGGTAGCCTACATTTTATATATGTTCAAACAAAATCAATTTAAAGGAGTAAATTAGGAAGTTAAATTCTAGGATTCAAAGCAGAATAGGGGACTAGGTAGTGGTGCACACATTACAATGTGAAAGGACACAGGTTCTAGCCCCCCAGTTCCCAACCCTCAGGGGAATGCTTCCTAAGCAGTGAAGCAGGTCTTCAGATCCCAGTCCTGGAACTTTGCTCATTTTCCTTTATTCTTCTCTTGATCATTTGATACTGCATCTGCTGATCTCCACCAAACCAAGGCAACCAGTGCAACTTTGACATGTTTCATTTTGACTGTCCAGAGATGCCAGGCCTGCGATGTCAACCCTCCAACTCCATTACTCTGCTGAGACCTTTCCTAGTTCATAGGATTCCTTAACTCCATCTTGGGTGGTACACTTCCTAACAAAGTATAGAACCGAGATATAGATCATGGCCCATGAGATAGAGCACATGTGCACATGTATCCATAATTTGGGGGAAAATAAATACGTTAAAGTAAAAGTGTGCAATATTCTACAGCGACTCAATAAGTGCAGCAAGCAAATAAAAAGACTATATATATATGTATATATATATATACATATACATATATATATATGACACCATAGAATATTTTATCAAATATTTTCTACTTAAACCTAGATACCCTCCTCGCCTACTTCCTGTTTCACTGCCCTCATTCACTCTAAGTCCAAACATGTCAGATAAAATAAGGATTACAAAAACTGGATAAGGGTAAGGGACCAGCACACATAAATGATGGTCTTTTCGGTCACCACCAGGCCACCCCATCATCCAGAGGCTTATTTAGACTTATTCTGGTATTCCCACATAGATATGATGGGCCAAACTTTCCTGCATGCTTCTCTCAATTCATATCAAATAATATTGCATCCACCAATCACAATCTAATCAACACAACGAGTGCCACCCCAGCATGCTTCACTTCACTTCAGACTGTGTCCAGAGACTTCAGGTGTGGAATGACAACCCTTCACCTTCATCACTCGGGTGAGTCCTTTCCTTTCATAGTATTCTCTAATTCCATTCCAGGTGTTCCACTCCCCAATAAAGTCCCCAAACCTAGATATAGACCAGGTCCCCTGAGATAGAGCAAATGTTCACACATGTCCATAAACCAGGGAAAATATATACCTGAAAGCAGAAGTACACAAGAGTCCGCAGTGAGTACCCCCCAACACTTCATCTGCACTATTCCAGTCTTTAGGTCCATGATTGTTAAACAATTTGTTTGGCTTTGTATGTTAACTCTCTTTTCAGCCACCAGGTTCTGGATGCCAGCAAGATGCCAACCAGACTTCCCTGGACAGACGACCCCACCAATGTGTCCTGGAGCTCCGCTTCCCCAGAGACCCACCCTACTAGGGAAAGAGAGAGCAGCCTGGGAGTATGGATTGACCAGTCAACGCCCATGTTCAGTGCGGAAGCAATTACAGAAGCCAGACCTTCCACCCTCTGCAACCCACAAGGACCCTGGGTCCATGCTCCCAGAGGGATAGAGAATGGGAAAGCCATCAGGGGAGGGGATGGGATATGGAGATCTGGTGGTGGGAATCGTGTGGAGTTGTACTCCTCCTATCTTAAGGTTTTGTTAATGTCTCCTTTCTTAAATTAAAAAAAAAAAAAAAGATATGATGGGCCAAGACCTCTCATAGATACCTCTCTCCACCATCACTTTCATCGAGAACATCATCTTGTGGCCCTCTACAGAATGTTGCCCTTAATGTAAAACAACAATGGCAGAAACTGCCCCACTCTTCAAGGGGAGGTTGGGTAAAAATATTCTGCCACTCAAGGAAGACTGAAATGAGTGCTTCCTAGAATGTTCCTATCTTTCACCATGGAATATGAGCCCAGATCAACAGGGATGCAGAGGTGTCATAAGCTCCTATGGTAAATATGGAAAGATATGAGCCCTAAGTCAGATCAATGAGGTTTACAGTTAATAGTATCTATATACTTTCTCCATATTTGGGAGCAACTCTCTACCCTTTTCCAGCTTTCTAGTCCTATTCACACTCTGACACTATCTTCCCATACAGTATTTCCAACCCATCTGCATGTTAGGCAAAATTTAGCAAAATCATGGGCCCTTTGAAATACACCTATAATAGATTTCCTAGCTTCTTCCAAAATGAAAACCCCAAACCTCATCTGCTTTATTCTTAGTTTTAGGTTCCTGATTATTAAAATAAAAAATTCCGCTTTATATTTTAATGCTTTTCAGCCACCAAGTTGCAAATGCTACCATGACACCAACCTGACTTCCCTGGACAGGTAATCACATCAATGTGTCCTGAAACCCCACATCTCCAGAGCCCTACCCCACTAGGGAAAGACAGAAACAATCTGGGTGTTGCATGCTTTACACTGGGTTGTTCTAGATCTCCCCCACCAAGAAAATTGGATCAGTCCTGCTAATTTCGCGGGCCTGCTTGGCCCCGCCCCAAAGAACCCCGACAGAGTTCCAGAGTGGCAGAGTTAGAGAGAGTGCTTGCGCCGCCGCAAAGAGACAGCAGAGTTCTGTTTGGTGATTAGTTTGTCTTAGTTTATGAATCGTTGTTCCTGAATAAAGAAATACAGCTTCCCTGCCTAGCCGTATGTCTCTGGTCGTCTCTGTTACCCGCCCGTGAAGCTAGCCCGGCCAGCTAGAGGCCACCGAATTTTAACAACATCTGGGAGTATGGTTCAACCTGTCAATGCCCATGTCCAGTGGAGAGGCAATTACAGAAGCCAGTCCTCCCACCTTCTGCACCCCATAGAGGTATTTGTTCCATACTACCAGAAGGATTAATAATAGGGAAGTTTCCAGTGGAAAGGATGGAATACAGGAGGGACTCTGGTGGTGGGAATTGTATGGGATTGTACCCATCTTATTTCACAATCTTGTCAATAATTATTAAATCACAAATAAAAATGTTGGAGGATGCTGAATTGAGAGACTATCACAGATCATAGGTAATATTATCATAAATAATTTTTACAATAATTTCTGCACTATTTTTTGAATAAATAGTATTTTCTTCCTATTAATTGTGTGCTTACAATAGATTTCTTTTTTTACAAGTTTTGTCTTCTCATAGTTACTCAGAGCTTGTCACAAGTACTATTTTTGCTTTTTCTCATTCTCAGAGACACTAGTGACACTGCTATTTTCCCAAAGATGTTATGTTAATGGACATTACACTGGCGAATTTGGCAACAACAAGACAAACAGCAGAGTTGGGAGAGATGTGGCAGTTTCTATTGCATCTTTTGGCAGAGATACAGACCTTAGATTTATTACTCCCAAATGCCTCATCTGAATTGGTTTTTATTATTTTAACAACACAGGAAGATGATTCTGGTGTCCATAGGCCAACCATCAACTTGCCATAACCCCTATCCCAAAAGACTCTGTGTCTTAGTTTGTTCTGAGCCTTGAAGCTACTGATAACATTTTAATAAAGCCATAATAAAAAGGCCTTAAAATACAAGTGGCTCACTGCAAATGCTTACTTTTCCGTGCTTCTACTCCAATATCTGCTTTAGGGATGTTTTCTGTGCCAAATCTGGTGCCTTTGGAGTGGGCCCCTAAAGATTTCTGAGCTTTCTATTCTAGCTCTTTGAATAAATGAGACAGTTTGAATTGGCAAGACTTAGACTTCATCTTAGGAGCCTCAGGGAATGAGTGTACCAGGCTCTTCCTGGTACACGCTTTTGAAGTCCTTTGTTTTGTTTTGTCTTGTTTAAATATTGAAAGCTTAGAATCAGAAAATGTGAGTTTGATTCCTTACATACAATTTAATGTTTCTATTTCTTTTTAAATTTGTCTTGATTTCTTAATTATATGTTTCCTCACCCTAAGGAGAACATATCTCTTGCCCAGCTGTTGTGATAACTAAGCAATATTAATTTAAATATTTTGGAAAGTGCAAAAAAAGAATATACATAGTCAGCACTACTAACAGCAATTCCATCATAATTTATATTTAACAGAAAGATAAACTTAGGTTTCCTGAGCAGAGAATAATTACTTTTTTTGATGGATAAATTTAATAATTGCCTGGTTTGCTTTACATATTTATGTCACATTAAAGAATTCACTAAAGATCTGTGGTCCTTTCATAAGTTGTTTAAAAATATATTTATAGATATAGAACCTTTGCTAAGTAAATTATATTTGTGCATATAGCTTACCTATAGAAATGTTGGGAAGAAAATCTTCACGCAATTTATTTTTATAGTGCATGTGTACACTGTGAGAGAAAATATTACACACACACACACACACACACACACACACACACACACAAATCTTACTAATGACCAACCTCAACCAGAGGATTCACTCCAAGTGTGTGGTCAAAAAATTTGTCATTTAACAGTCAGTTTACATTCATTTAGGATCTATTTAACATTATAACAAAAAGGAATTAGACAAATCAGCTTTCAAAAAATCTCTGACCCTGCTGGTATATAAACAAAACATTTTACATATTATTGTATTTGTTACAATTCAATTATTGTCCATTAACTTCTTTGGATACAACAATGACTTATTCTGGTTAGGAAGGAATGATTGTGGAGTTAAGTAAAATACAAATGCATATATATATATATATATATATATATATATATATATATATATATGTTGTTGGTATGCTTCTAAAAACCCCTTCTGTTTCATTATTTTAATCCCCCCTGCTTAACACTATTCTATTTATATAACCACTTCATTATATTTACATAACCGCTGTTAACAAGCACCACCCCTCCTCCAGGGCATTGGTGTTTCAGTGGTAGAATTCTTGCCTGCTCCGCCCTCACTTTTCTCTCCACCCTCTCTGCCTTGCATCCTGTTCCCACCCTACTGGGTTAGTATATTTATAAGGACAAGATTGTTTGTAGTTGTAAGTTTTAGCTTAGCTTGTTATAGATTGCGCTGCGTCCTGCATGAATAAAGAGATACTGCCTGCAGCTCAACCATGAGTCCCTGGTCATCTGTTACCTGCCCGTGAAGCCAGCCCGTCGAAAACAACAATACGCAATATACAAATGGTCACATATATACATACATGTAAACATAATAATCTGAATAATTCATTTGAATGTATAGATTTTGAGAATATGAGGAAATGTAATGAAAAGAAGTAACTGTTGCATGGTTGGGTGACAGTGTATCTGGATTAATGAAGATGTTACAATGTGCAAAGCTATGGATTCAAGCTCCAGGCCTCACTTACATGAGGAAAGCTTCCAAGTAGTGCTGCAGGTCTCTCTCTCTCTCTCTCTCTCTCTCATTTCCCCCATACATCTTGATTTCTCTCTGTTGCTATCCAAGAAGTAAATAAAAACACTAGGTAAAGAAGTAACTTCTGCCCTTAAAATATGCTGAGCATGCAATATCTTTCAATAAACCTCTCTGATTTCTTTCACTGCAAGCACTTGACTAAATATGAGAGAAGCATAGCCTTGGAATGCGTACATGGACAATAAAAAAAACATATATTTACAGAAATTTTATGTTAAATGTAAAATAATAACTAAGCTCAAGATATTACACAAGCAATGATTGACTATCTCTATTAGGTGTGAATTTCAGTGAAACCATGGAGAGAAGGTAATAGCTGAGTTGAATTCCAGAGAACATATAGTAATGGAAGAAGAAAGGAGTACAGGCCCAGCAGTGGAGCACAAGGACCCCAGTTCGAGTCCCCCAGCTCCTCACTCGCAGAAAGTCACCTTACAAGCAAGCAGTGAAACAGGTCTGCAGGTGTCTCTCTGTCTCTCCCCATCCCTATCTCCCCCGTCCCCTCTCAATATCTCTCTGTCCTATCCAAAAAAAAAAAAAAAACAAAACAAAAAAAGGAGGAAAGAAGAAAGGAAGACAAAGAAACATTATTTGAGGGAGGATACTGAGGGTTCTAGTCCTTTTTAAGCTTAACTAATTTATCTACTATCCACCTATTATCATTTCATTGTTCAAATTTATGTTCTTATGTGCCACACTTCTGAATTTCTCCAGTGTGTCATGGTGGTTGGATACTCAGAGTAGTGCCTAAGTGAAATAAATAAGTGTATTTTTTTTTCTTTTTTTTGATAGAGTATAAGAAATTGAGAGGGAAGGAGAAAATAGATTGGGAGAGAAGGAGAGATGCCTGCAGTACTGCTTAACTCTCATGAAGCTTCCCCCTGCAGGTGGAGACCCCGGGGCCGCGAGCCAATATCCTTGAACATAGTAATAAGGTGTGTACTCTATCACTTGCAGCACTGCCCAATCCCAAAAATGTTACTCAGCTTTAATATTTGCATACTTCTTGATATACACATTGTGTGAGAATCAACAATGTTCAAGATAAAGGAATCTCTGTATAGCACACCAAGGAGCTACTATTTATTAAGGGGTTCATGGTAAGGAGTTCAGTATGGAAAGTGATATGAGTAGGTCTGCATTAGAGAAAGAAATCTGGCAGATACTAGTTAGTTGTTTGCCAAATATGGTGAAGCTGTCAGTCTCTGCTAATCTGGGTCTCAATAAACGAATAAGATTTTCTCCACTCCTTACACAGGACTTATTATGAAACAGAATTAACTTTTTTAAATTGCACTAAGTAACTAAAATTTTAAAATTCATATTCTATCTATCTAGCACTAGGTCTCTAAGTAACAGATAGTGAGATCTTAAAGATGGGTGATATTTCAAGAAAAACCCAAGAGTATGTCTTCAGTTTCTTTGGTCAGTGCTTATTACAAGGAGAAGAAAAAAAAATCTTTGAAACTAGTCAAAGAAAATTGCTCCAAAGTCTCAAAGTACAAAATGAAGCTGTGTCTTAATCTTTTAGAGCAACAACGACAGCATCCTAGTCCTGTGTTCTGGACACACAGGAGGAAGTGGACTCATTTTTTGGACCTACTTGGGCAGGTGTCTTGCCTCTGAAGCATTACTGATCCAGTTCTGAGTTCTTCTGCCCCAAGGTTTTGGGAGGTCTTGCCACCACTACACTGGACAGAAGTCATTTGACCTACTGTAAAAGTGACTCCTTCTCTTTTTGAAACTGCAAATGGTGGGAGAAGGTAATCCAGGTTTGAACCCTTGGCTCCCCACCAGCAAGGGGGACACTTTACAAGCTGTGAAGCAGGTCTATCTTTATCTCTCCCTCTCTGTCTTCCTCCTCCTCTCTCAACTTCTCTCTGTCCTATCCTATATAATGGGGAAAAAATGACCACCAGAAGCAGGGGATTCCTAATGCCAGCACCACCAAGTCACAGCAATAATTCCGGAGGCAAAAGGGAAAGAAAAGAAAAAACTGAAAAGGCAGCCCTGATGGGTTTTATTTTCCTGGGGGTGTCTAGCCACCTTTGCCTCTCCCAGGATATCTCTCCTCAGTATTTTCCTGAAAGGGAAACATTCCACAGCATTAGCATTTCCCCTCTGTGCTGGGAGCCTGGCTCAAACCTAGGTCATAGGAATGGAAATGTAGGCATTCTGCCAAGCAGACTCTTTTGCCAGCTCAATTCTACATTGTATAGGTTTTGTTTATTATTATAAGAGCCAATTTCTTTTAGGTATTAATATGTATATAATGCAATCTTATAATGCATATATATTATAACAGAATGTTGGACTAGATGGCTTATACACATTTATCATATCTAGAAGCTGAGAATGACAAAAATGCTAATAGACTAAACATCTGGTAAGAGTCTGTTTCTGGCAACCGGTGGCACAGCTATATATGAATAATATCAAAGGACATAAGTTATGGTGATGTTGTATATGATACATCAAATCCTAACAAAGGGATTTTTCAAAGTTAACCCAATTTCCAAATAATATGATTATAGCAATAACTATCTACTGCCTTCTTAAACCCTAAGACAGCAGGAACCGCCTGCTTCCTCTATAGAGCCTATTATTTTCCCAGTCCTAGAATTTATAGAGTAGGGCTCACTTTCCTGCATGCCTCTCTCAATTCATACCAAATGATATCGCATCTGCTGATTCCAACCTAATCAATGCAAAGAATACCACCTTGGTATGCTTCACTTCAGATTGTGTCCAGAGGCATCAGGCATGGAATGTCAACCCTTCAGCTTCATTACTCAGATGAGACATTTCTTTCATAAGTTTCTCTAATTCCGTTCCAGGTGGTTCACTTCCCAATAAAGTCTCAAAACCTAGATATATACCAGGTCCAATGAGATAGGGCATATGTTCACATATATCCATAAATTCAAAATATATACCTGAAAGCAAAAGTACATAATAGTCTACAGTGAGTCAGTATGAATTTCATAATGAAAGTGTGTCTACTTAGACTTAGATACCCTTCTCACCTATTTCCTATTATACTTCCCTCACTCACTCCCAAACTATCCTTATTAAAGCAAGGAGTGCAAAAGTTAAATAATGGAAAGAGACTGGCATACTTTACCGATGACTCTTTAGTCACTATGAGACCACCCCATCAGCTGGGGCCTTAGTTGGGGAGTCCTGAGATTCCCAAACAGGCATTATGGACCTAAATCTCGAATAAATCTCTCTCTCCATTGTTACTAGTCATCTATATCAATAAAAACAATGCAGAACCCTTTGTGGACCCCCATAGGACCTTGCTCTCAACTTGGATCAACAACAGTAGAGAATGTTCTATCTTCTGAAGGGAGGCTGGACAGCATACTCTATTCTAAACCTGAGGAAGATGGGTCCTGATATTGGGGCAGCGTAGAATGTTCCTACTGATGACCACAGAATATGAGCTCAGATCTACAGGGATGCAGAGGTCACATAGGCTCCTAAGCTGAATATAGGCCCCAGATCAGATCAAATCCATGGGGTTTACAGTCAACACTATTTATACACCTTTCTTATATTTGGGAGCTATTTTTTTTTTATTTAAGAAAGGAGACATTAAGAAAACCATAGAATAAGAGGGGTACAATTCTGCACAATTCCCACAACCCAATCTCCACATCCCACCCCCTCCCCTGATAGCCTTCCCATTCTCTGTCTCTCTGGGAGTATGGATCCAGGGTCGTTGTGGGTTGCAGAGGGTGGAAGGTCTGGCTTCTGTAATTGCTTCCCCGCTGAACATGAGCGTTGACTGGTCGATCCATATTGGGAGCTACTTTCTTCCCTGATCCAGCTTTCTGGTCCTTTTTCAGCCATGACATTATCTCCCCAGATAATAACTGGGATCCACCTGCATGTCAGATTTCAGGCTCAGGGAAAAAAAATTGTATAGCCACAGGCCCTTTGGAATATAACTAAAATATGCCTATACTAGCTATCTACAAAACGAACACCCTCCCCCCTTCCAACTCTTCTTCTGCACTATTCCACCCTTTAGATTCATGATTTGTCAACAATCTGTTTGGCTTTGTATGTTAACTCTCTTTCAGCCACTAGGTTCCAGATGCTAGCATGATGCCTACCAGACATCCCTGGACAGACAACCCCACCAATGTGTCCTGGAGCTCCGATTCCCCATAACCCCACCCCACTAGGGAAAGACAGAGGCAGGCTGGGAGTATAGATCAACGAGTCAACACCATGTTCAGTGAGGAAGCAATTACAGAAGCCAGACCTTCCACCTTCTGCATCCCACAATGACCTTGGGTCCATACTCCCAGAGGGTTAAAGACTAGGAAAGCTATCAGGGGAGGGGATGAGATACAGAATTCTGGTGGCGGGAACTGTGTGGAGTTGTCCCCCTCTTATCCTATGGTTTTGCCAATGTTTCCTTTTTATAAATAAAAATTAAAGAAACTAAAATAAAAGTATGCTTCTGGTTCACAGATGGCTGTCTTTTTGTTTTGTCATCATTTGGTAAAAAAAAAATGGGGGGATTCTTAGGAGCTTAAATTCACAAGTGAAAAGATTCAATGTTTCTAGATGGATTAAAAAGCAAGACCTGGTACTTAGAATAAGAAGCTACTACCTGCGAGTCGCGCAGTAGGCTAAGAGCACATGGCGCAAAGTGACTGACATAAGGATCCTGGTTGGAGCCCCAGGCTCCCCACCTGCAGGGGAGTTGCTTCACAGGTGGTGAAGCAGGTCTGCAGGTGTCTGTCTTTCTTCCCCCCTATTTATCTTCCCCATCTCTCTCCATTTCTCTCTGTCCTATCCAACAATGACAACAAGAATAACTACAACAATAAAAAAAGGGCAACGAAAGGGAATGAAGAAAGGATGAAAGAAAGAAAGAAAGAAAGAAAGAAAGAAAGAAAGAAAGAAAGAAAGAAAGAAAGGAAGGAAGAGACTGCCTGTAGTGAATATTCTGTTCTTAGCAAACCCATATTTCTCCCAGACCTGGAACCTCTAGGGCTAGGCTCATTTTCCTTCATGCTTTTCTTTATCCACACCACTTGATACTGCATCTACTGATGTCAATCAAATTAATGCAAATAGTGCCATCTCAACATGTTTCACTTCAGACAGTGTCTAGACACACCAGACCTAGAATAACAACCCTTCACCTTCATTACTCCAGTGACACCTTTCCTAGCTCATAGCACTCCTTAATTCTACTTCAGGTGGCACATTTCCTAAAAAAGTCACAGAAGCTAGATATAGACTAGGGTCCATGAGATAGGGCATATATGCACATGTTTTCATAAGATCAGGAACAGCATGGTGGACCTGCTTGCAGGCCTCTCTAGGACCTTGGCTTCAATGTAGAACATTAATGGTAGGGACTGCCCCACTGTCTGAAAGAAGGGTCAACATAGTCTGCTATGTTGACTCAAGGAGGATTGCCCCTGTGATGAACTCAGCCTAGAATATCCCTAGCTAAGACCATGGAATACGAGCTTAGACCTACATGGATGCAGAGGTTACACAGGCTCCTGTATAATTTGGGTCCCAGATCACATTGATGGAGTATATGGTTAATGTTATTTATATACTGTTCCCATATTTAGGAGCTACTCTCTTCCCTGATCCAGTTTCTAGTCTTATACCCAACTCTGATACCATCTCCCCAGACAATACCTGAGTGTTAGCAGTCATGCTCAAGCAAGAATTAGTAAAGTCATGGACCCCTTAGAATACACCTAAAATAGACTTCCTAACTTTTTTCCAAAATGGAGAACCCAAACCTCATCTTCCATATTAGGTTTCTGATTATGAAACATTCTTTTTTTTTTTCCTTACTGCCTTCGTTCTTTTTTTTTTTTTTTTTTTCTCTTACTGCTTTTCAGCCATCAAGTTGCAGATTTTACCATATGGCCAACCTGACTTCCCTGGCCAGATGTCCTCACCAATGTGTCTTGGAACCCCACCTCCCCAGAGCTCTACTCTATAAGGGAAAGACAAAAACAGATTATGAGTACGGATTGACTTGTCAATAACCATGTCTAGCAGAGAAGCAATTACAGAAGCCAGACCTTCCACATTTTGCACCCCATAATGATCCTGGGTTCATAATCCCAGAGGGATAAAGAATAGTAAAGCTTCCAATTGAGGGCATGGGATGCAGAACTCTGGTGGTAGAAGTTGTGTGGAATTGTGCCCTTCTTATCCACTGGACTTGTAGTTCATAATTAAATCAGTTTTTAAGAAAAGAAGAAGGTTCTATCTTGCTGTTCCAATCATCCACTTCTCTCTTTAATTAGAACAGAAGAGACTCTACACATAAATAGACACACCGACCAGTGGAATAGAATTGAGAGTCCAGAAATAAACCCCCACACCTGTGTACATCTAATCTTTGACAAGGGTGCCCAGACTATTAAAAGGGGAAAGCAGAGTCTCTTCAACAAATGGTGTTGGAAAAACGGGGTGGAAACATGCAGAAGAATGAAACTGAACCACCATATTTCACCAAACACAAGAATAAATTCTAAAATGGATCAAAGACATGGATGCTAGACCAAAAAATATAAAATGTTTAGGGGAAGATATTGGCAGAACTCTTTTCCATGTATTTTTTTTTTTAGCTAATAATCTTTTATTGTTAGGCTTCCAATGAGCCCACTGATGGTGGTTCAGCGTGGGAATCTGCAGAATTAAGGCAGTCTTCCTTTGTGGACAGAGTGAGTTGGCTCTACAGCTCTTTTCCATATAAAAATAAGAAGTCCCCCAACCAGATTTCTTTCTGGTCCTCAACACTGATTTATTTACATGTGTCGAGCTTGTTCACACCATGATTTGTTGGAGATAAAATAACGGATTTTCTTTTCTTTCTTTCTTTCTTCCTTTCTTTTTTTAAGCCTCATTGTTTAATGTTGGGGGTCCCTGGAAGATGTCCTCTTGTATCAGCCTTGTGGGACCACAGCATCTCTCTCTGTTTCTCTCTGGGCCCGGCAGGATTATTAGTGACCTGTCTTGGAGTGATGCAAACTAACTTTCCCAGAAGCATCTCTTAATTTAAACTGCTTAGAAAGGAGACTCCCAAAGAGTCTTCATATGAATTCTAAAGGCAGCCATGGAGCCAGGGGCTTGGGAGTGGTTCATAAATACAACTATTTGGAGGCTACAGATCTGTGTAGAAAGGCAGCAGACACAGAAGGCAGGCTTTACTACACAACCACTAAAATGGGAGTCCTAATGTGTCTTCAGAGATCCAGTAAAGACGGCTGTGGGGTGGTGAGGGGGTGGGGGTAGGGGATAAGAGAGAGGGGAAGAAAGAGAAACCCAGGCTTCTGGGTTGTTACTAAACCAACTCCCTTAGAAAGGTGGCACTGCAGGCTAGAACTCTCTCAACTATCAAAAAATATACAGGCAGTTTACATCACTGCACGTTCTTTCTCCCTTGATGCTTATGGCACAGAGATTAAAAGCACTGCGGTCCCACACACCTGCCCGAGCAGGTGAGAGTGGAGGCTGAGACAGAGAGGGGGAAATAAAAAGTTAATACACACCAGGTGAAAACACGCTGTCCCGCTTCTTCTTCTTCTAGCGTTTGCCCTTCTTCCGTAGCCAGTCAACAGCGTCAGGTTGAAAGGTGTCAGGAGCTGCTTGTTGCTGGCTTTGAAAGTGACTGGGATCCATGTGGATTCAGTCGGCTAGGAAGGATCATCAATTTCCCCAATGAATGGGTACTCACGGGATGCACCACGAGAAGGTCGATCCAAAGCTGTCCCGCTAAGATACACTGTCCCCAGGGCTCCCCCGGGGACACAAGTAGGGGAAATCTGGCTGGAAGGTTAGTGCAGCAGTGATGGATCCAGCACCCCCCACCTCCAAACTTTGTAAATCTCCCTGCCCCGCCCATACTCAGCAGGCTAGACACGGACTATGACCCTGCAATTCTTCTCCGGGGGATATATCCTAAGGAACCAAATATACCCATCCAAACAGATTGTGTATGCTTATGTTCATAGCAGTACAATTTGTATTAGCCAAAATCTGGAAGGAACCCAAGTGACCAATAGATGAATGGCTGAGTAATTAGTGGTATATGTACATAATGGAATACTCAGCTATTTAAAAAAATGGTGAATTTACCTTCTTCACCTCTTTGACAGGACTTGAAAAAATTGTATTAAGTCAGAATGAAGAATGAATAGGGGATGATCTCACTCATAGATAGAAGTTTAGAACCAAGAATAGAAAGGAAAACACAAAGCAGAACTCAGCCTGGAGTACAAGACTCTGTAGTTGGGGTAGGGTTCAAGTCCTGGAACACGATGGCAGAGAAGGACCTAGTGGGGTTTGAACTGTTATGTGGAAAACTGAGAAATGTTACACATGTGCAAACTACTGCATTTTATTATTGACTGTAAATCATTATTCCCCCAATAAAAAAAAAACAAAGCAAAACCCATCTATTCTGTGTCTCAAGGAAACACACATCCAAAAGAAAGACAAACATCAGCTCAGAGGACAGACTGTAGCAAAGTATTCCAAACCAATAATGCAAACAAAAGCTATTCTATTATTAGATAAATTAGACTTTTAGGCAAAAAAAGGGGGGAAAACAGGCATGAACACTACATATTGGTCAGAGGATCAATCCAACAAGAAGACATAACTAGAAAAGAAGAAAATAGAAAAAAAAGAGAGAGAAAAAAAGAAGACATAACTATTATCAACATATATGCTCCCAATATGCATGCACCCAAATATGTAAATAAGATACTTCTGGCCTTAATGGAGACATTGACAGCAGTGCAGCATTAGTTGGAGACCTCAACACACCACTCACAGAAAGAGGCAGGTCCTCAGGACAAAAAAATCAACAGGGAAATAGAAACCTTAAATGAAGTCATCGATGAGATTAACTTAACAGATATATTCAGAACCTTGTATTCCTCCAAAAAAGATATACATTATTTTCAAGCACATATTGAACATTCTCAAGGATCAATCATATGTTGGGACAAAAAGAGTTGCTTAATAAATTTATGTTAAAATCATAAAAAGTATCTTTTCTGACCTTGAGGTTATATGGTTAGAAATTAAGCACAAAATAAATAAATAAATAAATAAATAAATAAATAAATAAATACACTCAAACATAGAGACTGAGCAATACACTTCTGAAGAATACCTGGGTCACTGAATATATCAAAATAGAAATTGATGCATTACTTGGAGAATAATGAAAGGGAAGAGACCACTGGCCAGATCCTGTGGGATACAGCAAAAGTTGTCCCAAGATGGAATTTTATGGTAATACAGGTCCATACTGACAAACAGCAAAGATATCAAGTAAGCTACTAACATCACAACTAAGCCAACTACAAAAAGCAAGAGACCGAAAAATTAGCAGGAGAATGGAAATAGTTAAAATCAGAACAGAAACTAGTTTACTAGAATCTAGAAAGATGATTCAAAAGATTTATGAAACCAAGAGGTGGTTCTTTGAAAGGATAAATTAAATAGATAAACCACCGGCTACATTCACAGACAGAGAGAAAAAGAAAGAAAGACACACACACACAGAGAAAGACAGAGAGAGAGAGAGAGAGAGAGAGAGAGAGAGAGGGAATTCCCACCCCTACTTTATAGAGTCCTGCTAATAAGTGAGATTGTTTGATATTCTCCCTTCTCCTTTTGGCTTATCTCACTCAACACGATGTCCTCAAGTTTCATCCAAGAGGATGCAAAGGAGACAACTTCATCATTTTTAACAGCTGAAAAGTATTCCATTGTGTTAAAGCTATTATAAAAACATTCAGGAACAAGAGAGATGAAATGACGAATGACTATGGGGAGATACAAAAATCTCATGCATAGGCATTATGATCATCTCTATTGGAATAAATTAGACAACCTAGATGAAATGGATGCATTCTTCGAATCATATCATCTGCCAAACCTGACCTTAGAGAAAGTAGATAGCTTAAACAATCTAATCACTAGTTTAGAAATTGAATGAGCCATCAAAATCTTCCCAAGAATAAAAGCCAGATGGCTTTCCTAAAAAAAATTCTATAAGACTTTCAAAGAAGAACTAATGCATATTCTCCTCAAGATTTTCTAGAAAAATTTAGAAGGACAAACATATTCTATGAGGCAGACATCACTGTGATCCCCAAAGTAGGAAAGGACTCTACCAGGAAAGGAAACTAAAGATGCATATCCCTGATGAACATTGATACAAAGATCTTGAATACAATCTTGGCAAATTGAATCCAACACATAACAAGAGAACAATTCACCAAGACCAAGTGAGATTCATTCCTGGGAAACAGGATGATTCAGCATCCACAAATCAATCAATGTTATTCATCAAAGCAATAGAAAGAAAAATAAAAATCACATGATCATGTTACTTGACACTAAAAAGACATTTGGCAAGATTCAATACCCTCTATGATAAAGACCCTCCAGAATCTGGGAACAAAAAGACCATCTACAACATAATAAAGATAATCTACAACAAATCCACAGCTAACTTCATTTAATGGCTTTTCCCCTAAAATAGGGAAGCAGACAAGAATTCCCAATATCTCTACTATTATTGAACATAGTTCTTCAAGTTCTTGCTAATGCAGTCAGACAAGAAAGATATATCCAAAGCATACAGATTGGGAAATAAGAATCAAATCATCAGTATTTGCTAGTTACATGATATTATACATAGAAAACCCAAAGACTCTACAACGAAACTACTAGAAATAATTAATAAATTCAGTAGAGTAACAGGATACAATGTCAATACAATTAAATATGTAGCATTTATGTATACAAACAAGGAATCAGAAGAAAGAAAAATAAAGGACTCAATCCTATTTACAACTGGACCCAAAAAGATAAAATGCTTTGAGGTGAATCTCACGAAGGAGGTGAAGGACCTTTTCAACAAAAATATAGGACATTGTTAAAGCAATAAGAGGTGGACACACAGAAGTGAAATAATGTTTCTTATTCCTGGATTGAAGAATACATTATTAAAATGGCCATTCTACCAAAATCAATCTACAATTTCCATGTAATCTATATCAAAATTCCAATAGTATTTTTAAGCAAACAAACAGCTTAACAAAAATTTATGTGGAACCACCAATTGCCAAAACAAACAAACAACAACAACAACAAAAAAGGAAAAATATGGAGGTATCATGCTTCCCAATTTCAAAGTCATAGTAATCAAAGCACTATCATACTGGAATAAAAATGGACAGTTGGATCAATGGAGAAGAATCAAAGCCCAGAAAGGAGCCCACTCATATACAACAACCTAATATACCACAAAGGGGCCAAAACCATTCAAAGTAATAAAGCAGTTCTCTGCAACAGATGTTACTGGGGAATTGAACAGTCATATGTAGAAAACTGAAACTATAACACCACATAACGCCATACATACACCAAGGTCAAATCAAAATGGATTAAAAATCTAGATATTAGACTGGAAACTCTAAAATTTATAGAAAACATATTGGTGAAACTTTGAAGGAACTTCACATCAAAGCTATATTTGGAGACGCAATCCCCTGGGCATGGAAAATGAAAATAAGAGTAAATAAATGGTATTATATGAAAATAGAAATCTTCTATATATCAAAAGCAAACTACACATGGGAAACTAGGCAACTGAGTAAATGGAAGAAGATATTTCATATCATACATCAGACAAATGAATGATATCAAACATCTATACAGAATTGGTATAGATCTACAAAAGAAGCAAATAACCTAATAAAAAAGTGGCCCAAAGTACTAAACAGACACTCTTCTAAAGAAGAGATATACATGGCCCACAGACACATCAAGAAATGTTCAACTTTACTTATTGTTAGAGAAATGCAAATTAAAACTACACCGAGATATCATCTCACACCTGAAAGAATGGCCCACCTCAACAAATCAGGAAATGCCAGGTGTTGGAGAGGTTGTAGAGAAAAAGAAACTGCTACATGGCTGTGGAAACACAAACTGGTAGAGTCCCTTTGGACTATATGGAAAGTCCTTAAACTCTTTCTTTCTCCCTGTTCTCCTCACCTTCCCTCTCAATTTCTATTTCTACCCAAAATAAATGAATACGTAAATAAATAAATATTTTTTCTAAAGAAAAACAAACAACTAGTTTAATATAGAATACTGGAGCCCCAGATATAAAGATATAATTGACCATTGGAAATATTTGATAGGCAAGATGAAAGAAATTTCAATTATGAAAACACAGTATCAGAAAAACAACTTTAAAAGTTACATTTTGTGATGTATTGCACCCAAGTAAAGGACTTTTGGGGGCACAGAATGTGGTTCAGGTCCTGGTGCATGATGGTGGGTTTAAGAGTGTTTTGCAGAAAACTGAGAATTTTTTTTCATTTTTTAAAAAACATATTTATTCAATCCTTTTTGTTGTCCTTGTTTTTTATTGTTGTAGTTATTATTGTTGTCGTTATTGTTGGATAGGACAGAGAAAATTGGAGAGAGGAGGCGAAGACAGGGGGAGAGGAAGATAGACACTTGCAGACCTGCTTCACTGCCTGCAGGTGAGGAGCCTGGGGCTGGAACTGGGAGCTGGAACCTGGATCCTTATGCCAGTCCTTTCACTTTTCACGACCTGCACTTAACCCGATCTACTACCTGAATCTCAAAACTGAGAAATTTTATACATGTATCAAAAACTATATTTACTATGAACCATTAATTCCCCAATAAAAAGTTGCATTTTGGAAAAATGGCAATCTCTATAAAATATGACACTACAATGGAATAAACATGTTAAAATAGAAATATTATTAAAATTGTAGCCAACATTCCATATCTGGAAATATCTTCAAATATAAGCATACTTGAATAAACAAAAACTGGGCACAAGTAAACTGACATTGATAAGAGAGAAAGAAATCCATGAGATGAAAGGAAAAATCTAAAGAAAACTGAAAATAAATATATTTTGGAACCTTAGGGTCTAAGGAAATGCCTGAGTTGGTAGAGTTAGTACTTTTTAAACTTAGAGCTTCAGACTGAACGCCATGTTCAGGCCTGATTTCCCATCTGGTCAGAGCAAATAAATAAATATAGATGGGTAGGAAGAAATGCAAAACACTCAGAAATATTAGAAGCTTAATAATTCAAAAGGCATGAAAATAATACTTCTTAGGTACATATGCACCACTATTTCATAACTGTGTTATTTATAGCCAAGAGTTACAACAACCTGAATGCCCATTAACAGATTAATAAAGAAGTTAAGGGGCACATAGTCAATGGAATAGTACTTAGCTATTTAAAAAGATACAGTGTCCCTTCAGGAAAAAATGTATTAAACTGAGGTCATCATACACAGTGAAGAAGTAAAGGAGGTGAATGATTACTAGTCTGCAGTCCTGATCCATTTCTGTGTATATGACATTCTGCTCTGCTCTCCTTCATAAAATAAATACATAAAGAGTATTTCCTCCACACAATATCCAATTTAATGCTGCTCAAAAAGTTTTAGTCACTGTTTAGCTGAAGGTATACTGATATTAAGACAAAATTCCTATTATCTTTTGTAGTATTTATAATTGAAAACCAATGCCTGTGTATATATTAATAACTACTTGCTAATAGATGCATCAAAACAGCTCAGAATGATCGCTGGGTCTTTAGTAAGTAATGTAAAAAGACCAAAGCTGTGGAGTGCAGAACAACAAAATGTGGAGTGGCTAAAGTCCACACACACAAAAAAAAAATCAGGAAATTAGTAAATAGGGCCAATGTTGACACTTCAATTCTTAATTATCCTAATTAGAGACCATCAGAACTGCAAAATAATGTTTATTGAGGCTGGCAAAGTGAGACATTTTCATTGTGCTTATTGCTTTTGTTTTTTTTTGGCAGCCATGTTACATTGTTGACTCACAGCCTGTGTAGTTAACAAAATCTCATAAGCCATTTCATATGAACTGTGGTTATGTTAGGCCTCTCTATTTTCAGCCCTTCTAGAAAGAGTTATTTTGAATCCAAAATTAAAAATAGGCTTTTTCTACATACTATTTATCTAATTAATTTTGAATTCACTTTATAGCATATGATGAAGCATATTTTCTTAGGAAATGATGGATATCCACAGTTAGAATATTTTAAATGGCATTTCTTCGTTAAAAATGGTAAAGAAACTTTCAAGACAACTCATCTGGGGAGATGCGTGGTTGTCATGTATGTAGTTCAAGACTGACCCCACTGAACTGGGGGAACCTTCAGTGCTATGATGTCTTTCGCTCTCTCCTTCTGTCTCAGTTTATTTCTATCTGAAAAAGTTGGTCCAGACTAGAAAAACCCAGAAAACAACCAAAAAATATTAATAAAGGACACATTTCTTTAAGGTTTTCATCATATAAGATAAAATAGGACATTTTAGTATAATATTAAGAAACCATGTGGTAATAAATTATTTAAAAAGTGCATACATGATTTAATGGGAAAAGCAAATAGTTTAGTCATACGAATATATATATATGTGTATATATGAAAGAATAAGAAGTTCAGTTTTTTAAAATTGAAATTATGATAAAACCATCTACCCAAACTATTAAAGGAAACTATATTAACTATTAAAAAATTCTAAAATTATTGATTTTCTTTGTTATTTTCTCTTTCCTTAATATTAAATTCAGCTAATTTATTTGACATGACATACCATACTAAATTATAGATTTTTCAGCTTCTTCAACAATCAATATTTGGCTAGAAAAAAAACATTAGCAATTATTCACATCATTATAGCATTAGAGAAGGCATTAAGTATTCCCATGAAATATTTGATTAGATAGTTTTCAGAGAAAAATTAAATGTTCAGTATATTAATTTGGGTGAAGCTATACTTTTTATGATGCAAAGACTCAAAGGATTAAGTTACTAGGAGGGCTGGGTGGTGGTGCACTCGGTTGAGTGATCATGCACAGGACTGAGGTTCAAACCCCTGTCTCCACCTGATAGGGCAAGCTTCACTAGCAGTAAAGTAGGTCTGCAGGTGTCTCTTTTTCTCATTTCTACTCTCCCTCCCTCTCCCTTCTTAATGTTCTCTGTCCCCTCAAATAAAAGAAAATAATAAAACTGGCAAACAAGAGCAGTGGATTTGTCTTGCAGGGCCCAGCCATAGCCCTGGTGGCAACAAAGAATAAAACATTAAATTTAGGAGTTGGGCGGTAGCGCAACGGGTTAAGCGCAGGTGGCGCAAAGTGCAAGCACAAGCATAAAGATCCTGGTTTGAGCCCCCAGCTCCCCACCTGCAGGGGAGTCGCTTCACAGGCGGCAAAGCAGGTCTACAGGTGTCTATCTTTCTCTCCCCCTCTCTGTGTTCCCTTTCTCTCTTCATTTCTCTCTTTCCTATCCAACAACAATGACATCAATTACAACAATAAAACAAGGGCAACAAAAGGGAATAAATAAATGAATATCTTAAAAAATCAAATTAAATTTAAAAATTAAAAACAGTTAAATGACTAAAGCACTTATCTTGTATTTCAGAAATAACTATATATATATATATATATATATATATCTCCAGGCATCTATTTTCTTTCTCTTACTTGGCACTAGGCCTTCTCACTAAAGAAGTAAAGGAACATAATCATTCATTTGGGGGAAGACTTCTTATGTGTTGTAGTGAGGTGAACTTTCTTACTTTATAGGACATCTCTTTATCTTTGGTCTTTAAAGATGATCGGTGACTAAAGTCTTTTTAATAATCTAGGGAATTAAATTTTCTAGGTAGTAGAAAATTTATAAGGAAAATGTGCATGGTGAGCAAAGCACACTCACCATCTTAGATTATAGACCCATCAGAGGTCAGATGGGTCCCAATCTCTGTAAAAAACTGAAAATATGGCCTCAGCTATACTGTACAGTGAATAAGCAAACTTAGGCCCAGACACAAACAATTCATGTGGAACAAGTCAGTAGTCTTTGTCACAACTGGCAAAATACGTAGGCAATATTTCTCTCATTTTTTCCACTTTTTTCTATACCAGACATCACATGTGTACAACCTCACTGCTTGTTTGCCTACTTTTCATTATTTGATTTAAGATAGAGATAAAGAGGGAGAAATACACAGCACTGCAGCTTCCCTGGTGCATTTTATAAGCACACATAATATGGAAAATATTTTGGGAAGAAAGCAGTCTTTTTAAATTTTCTTACTATATCTTTAAAAAGTTAGTTTCTTTTACTCACTGGAAAGATTGTCTAGGCTTGTCTTTCAGCAAAATATACTATAAAAAGGAACAAAATACAAACACACATATGCTAAAATATTTCAAACTCTCTATTTTTTAAATATCTGTGTATAAATCATATGAAAGTTTTTTAAAAACTGAACCAGAAAAAATAATCTACCTTATCAGGCTCAGGCAAAAATTACTAAAGTCATGGACCCCTAGGAATATATCTATAATAGATTTCCTAGCTTCTTTCTACATAAAGATCCTTAGTTTCATCTGCTCTATTTTTACCTTTAGTTTCCTGATTATTAAACAATTTTTTCTGCTTTATATCTTATTGCTTTTCAGACACCAAGCTGCAGATGCTACCATGATACCATCCTGATGACTTCCCTGGGCAGACAACCTCATCAATGTGTCCTGGAACCTCACTTCCCTAGTGCCCCCAAACAATCAGAGAAAGATAGAAACAGTCTGTGGGTATGGGTAGATCTACTAATGTCCATATTCAGTAGGGAAGTGATTACAGAAGCCAGATCTTACACCTTCTGCACCTCATAAAGATTGTTGGTCCATACTCCCCAAGAAATAAAGAATATGGGACTTTCAAATAGAGGGGATGGCATACGGAACTCTGGTGGTTGGAATAGTGTGGAATTGTACTCCTTTCATCCTTCAATGTTGTCAGTCGTTATAAAATCACTAATAAAAAATTAAAAATAATATAAGCCTCCCAGTTTGGAGCAACAAGTCTATCAGACATCTCGCAAAGAAGATATATAGATGGTCAGTAAGTATATTAGGAATACTCAATGTAATTTGGCACAAGTAGTTGGAAAATAAGACAACACGACACCACTGTGTATATATTGCAATAACTAAAACAAACTTAAAATATTGCAATTACTATTGTCTACAATCATATGAAACAAAAGAAGCCCTCATTCATTTATATAGAAATATAAAGTGTTCAACTTCTTTGGAAAACATTTTATAAACTTTTGTAAAGCTAAAAAACAGTTTTAAAATATAATCCAGTAATATACTTAGAGGTATATTACCCAATATCTTTGATAAGTTATATTCAAGGAAAAACCTGCCAACAAATGCTTATAAGGAGGACAAGAGGTAAGGTGTCTAAGAAACATAAGAGCCAACTGAAAGGGTTTTCAATGATCAAAGCTAAGTTTACTGGACAAATAAATAAGTACTAGATTAATACCTATGTGTATAATAAATAAGGGAAAGTCTGTACTGGTATAAATAAATGACTGGGAAAATGAAAAGAGGCCAGCTATTGGGAACCATTTGGAAGAACCTAGGTTTGAGCCCCTCACTCCTCATCTGCAGGGGGGAGACTTCACAAGCTATGAAGCAGGCCTATAGGTGTCAATCTTTCTCTCTCCCTCTCTATAACCCACCCCTCTCACTTCTCTCTGTCCTATCAAATAAAATAGAAAGAAAGAAAGAAAGAAAGAGAGAAGAAAGAAGGAAGAAAAAAAAAGATTCATAGTTAATGGCTTCAAGATCCAGCAATAACCCTGGTGGCAGAAGAATGGGGTGGGGGTGAACTAAGTCTACTAAGCTGTAAGATTCCAAAACTTTGTGTATTTATACAGCCCTCAGTGAGGTCATAGTGCATAGTTACTTTCTTGCAGGACAATGGCATTATAATGGGGAGAGTATAACCACAACTGAGAACTCTAACACTGCCTCAGCAGTTAACCTCAAGGTTAACATGAACAATTACAAATCACATTTATTTATGTATAGCTGTTATTGTGACATTAACAGTACTTTTGCCCTGTGGTCAACCTCCTAAAAAGACATCATTACAATGGAAATCATTAGATAAGCATTAGCTAAGAACCAATTGAGGTATATTCTACAAGTGCTTTCATGAAAAATGCTTATTTTTCCTTTGCTACTAGTTAATGCTGGGATTCAGTTTGTACATGGCCCCATCACTCACACCAGCCATTTACTGTCATTTCTCTAACAGAAGGTGAGAGGCAGAGATAGTGAGGGA
The DNA here is from genome assembly GCF_950295315.1 of Erinaceus europaeus. Taxonomy (NCBI): domain Eukaryota; kingdom Metazoa; phylum Chordata; class Mammalia; order Eulipotyphla; family Erinaceidae; genus Erinaceus; species Erinaceus europaeus. The sequence continues at coordinate 63,145,185 of NC_080166.1, read as the reverse complement.
GTGAGAAGAGACTCTACTGCTCCTGAAGTCCCTCCCCATTGCAGATATCCCCATGTGGTAGCCAGTTGGCAAATACATGTGGTTGCATGAGTGCATTTGACTGATTGAGCCACTTGTCAATCTCTTCTGTGAACTTAATAAATACTCTTTAACCTTGTCAACATCACCCTCAAACAAGGAAAATCTATGTAAATGTCATAGCTTTGAAGAGTCTAAAAAATACATGACTTTTAAACATAATGCTATTCATGAATAAAACCCTCCACCAGAAAAACATTTTAGATAAAACCAAAGAAAATCAGAATAAATGATGAACATTGGGTCTTAATTTTGTGTCAAAATTAGCTCATTAATTTTTAATAAATTCACCATATAATGCAATGTGTTAATAAAACTGGAAAATAGGGGGGATCGGGCGGTGGCGCAGTGGGTTAAGCGCACATGGCGCAAAGTGCAAGGACCGGCGTAAGAATCCCTGTCCGAGCCCCTGGCTCCCCACTTGCAAGGGAGTCCTTTCACAGGCGGTGAAGCAGATCTACAGGTGTCTGTCTTTCTCTCCCCCTCTCTGTCTTCCCCTCCTCTCTCCATTTCTCTCTGTCCTATCCAACAACGAACAACATCAACAATGGTAATAATAATAACCACAACGAGACTAGGGCAACAAGGGCAACAAAAGGGGGAAAAAATGGCCTCCAGGAGCGGTGGATTCATGGTGCAGGCACGGAGCCCAGCAATAACCCTGGAGGAAAAAAAAAAGTGGAAAATAGTGTGTGAGCTGTGTGGACACTCTTAGAGTCTTCATGATTTTTCTAAAACACTAGTACTGGAAACATAAGTAAATACTTAGCTCTTAAAAAAACAAAAGAAAGTAAGAGCAACATTAAAAATCATGTCATGTTTTATAACACATGGAAATATTTTTAGGTATTCTTTTCATTTTTACTTCTTGAGTTTCTCCTCACATTAGCCAGTGGTATTTTTTTAACATTTAAAAACAACATGAAATTTAAAGCTTCAATAAACAATAAAACGACAATACAAAGGACGTTATGCAGATTAATCAATTCTTTCAGCGATATTAAAAGATGCACTGCATGTGTGCCTAGCTCCTCACACATGAGCGATTATTTACATTAACAAACTGTTTTTAGAAGTTTAACATGCACTAAGGTAACTCTTAAATATAATTTTAAAATTGAAAAGAACCAATAGAAATGACTTGCTTGGTTGATTGCATTATAAATATTTTGTCCCCTACTATGTAACACTTACCAATAAATGCCAATAATAATTGCAACAAAATCTTTTGCTTTTAAAGCTGTGTAAAAGGCAGAAATAATCATGTAATCATCTTGTAATTATATGGTACTTACTATGCAATTACATAGTAAATACATTGTAAATTCAAAATAATTACATGGTTATTTGCATTATGCATAGTATCTAATCCAATTTTGACACATAAAACAGTTGTAGCATCCAAGGGGTTACCCAAATTTCTCCTACCTACATTGCAGGATCAGATATAATGGGAGTAATTAGAGAAAGTCCTTGAACAAATGCTTGAAAGTATGTGATTGGAAACTATCCATTCATATTTATGACATAGGGAGAATTATAAATTAGTGCAGAATGGGATTAGCAATTAGACTACAAATTATCAATTAAAATTTATGCTAACAATAATTTGGGGTTAGTAATACCAAATGATATTTTATCAAGAACAATTATATGAAGACCGCATATTTTTAAAAAATGTCACTATAATATTATTATATATGCTTCTTTAAGTTTAAACCAATGCCACTTTAACTTTCATTTAAATATTTGTTAGCTATTTACTTCCCACATTTCGTATCACATGGTCCATTCTCCTTCAAAGTCTGAAGTGTCCTTCAACAAGACCACAGAAA